>NW_006239074.1:914961-915295 GCF_000226075.1 Solanum tuberosum | reverse complement strand
GGTCTTCAACAAGCTACTCTTTAGTTTATTTTGAACACTCGTGTAATGTTTTTTGAACCATGCCTTTGTGTTAGCAAGACTATTTTTGAACCATGCAAGACAAAGATTTTTGATTACCTCTCAATGCATTTGCGTTATATATTTTTCAACCATGACTTTGTGTTATGTATTTTGCAGCCATGCATTTGTGTTATTAGCTCAGTTTTTGAACAACAACTACACTACCTCTCAATATTTGTGTTTTTGTCAATAAGAGTAGTCGATCCCAGAACTAATTTCAGAACACGGGGGAAGTTCGAAAACAGAGGCAAGTTACAAAAGAGACATTGATCAA
>NW_006239074.1:906456-914861 GCF_000226075.1 Solanum tuberosum | reverse complement strand
AGATTTTGAGTTTGGACTCTCTTTAATTTTAAAATTTAATATTATATTATATTTTTAAAATTATTTTTGTTTGGCCCACGGGTTTGCCTTACCTATATTTTTCAAGCCCCACAAATCAGCAGGCTTATTCACGCCAGGCTAAAAAACTCTTTTCTTAAATGGGCTCCAAAAATCATAACCCAGCTCTATTAAATTCCGGGTTAGGCCAGGCCGGCACAACGGGCCTAGCCCATATTGACGGCTTTACCTTCACAGTTGTTTGTGGTCTTAAACTGGGATTTAAAATCCCCGATTGTTAGAAGTATCATGAAACTTTTATCACTTTGATCCAACATAATATTGGAAAACTCAGATTGGCAAAGGAAATCACAATGGGGGAATGGTTCTTTGAGGTTTGTAATTAACTCATAAGTAGTATATTCTTTTAAGAAGAATATGGTCATTCTTTGATAGGAAGAATAGGACAGTTGTGTGTTTGTTATGCATTTTTATTGACTATATAATCAGAGTTCATTATATGCAGGCCCCATGCATGCTTTAACAGTTTAAAGAATTGCCAGATCTGGACTTAAAATGGACTCGTCTCACACTCGATCTGTTTTTAGATTATTTTAACGTGAACAGTGTAGCTGATCTTATTGGTGCTGCAACTTGCGTTGAAACATTGAACATAAACATCAAAACAAGTCGTGTAAGCGTCCTGAACTTTTCCCTCTTTTTTTTAACTGTGCTTACAATTGAAATTTTCATCCTCCAAACTGTTTCCAATTGGGGCATAAATAGGTCCATGAGGCAGTGCTCAATCACAACATCTATGCCAAGACCTCCTCAAAATAGGGTTCAAGTTGGGACTGAAAGAGGATTGGGAAGAAAAAAAGCTAATGCAAGAGGGACCCCATTTGTTACTGAAAGAAATAGTGCTTCTAGTCAACTGCCACCTTTATCATGTCACAAGAGACCATACAGTTCTGCCTCATTTGTTGTTGCTACTAGAGGAAACAGAAGGCCTACAACTAGTTTTAGTGTTTACTCTGATCCTACAACTGGAGCCCAAGTATTTAATGTATGTTTACTTAATATGTTTACTCTGTTTTGGTGTATATTCTGATAGCCATATTATGATCTTACCTTATCTTATCTTACGCTTTCTTTATTACATTTTCTTTATTATATTACAGTCTGATACATCAAGTGAGAAGATTCTACATGGGCCAACAAAATTGAAGAGTGATTCACCAACCAATATAGACATTGGCTTTAAACCTCGTGGCCTAAAATGGAAGGGAAAAGATGCAGTCGGCACCTCACAGTTGCAACAAATGAAAGCAAACAGGAAAAACTAGAAGTAGTTCATTTGGAAAGTTGTTATGATTTTGGCCCATGTTAAAATGGTCTTCAACAAGCTACTCTTTAGTTTATTTTGAACACTCGTGTAATGTATTTTTGAACCATGCCTTTGTGTTAGCAAGACTATTTTTGAACCATGCAAGACAAAGATTTTTGATTACCTCTCAATGCATTTGCGTTATATATTTTTCAACCATGACTTTGTGTTATGTATTTTGCAGCCATGCATTTGTGTTATTAGCTCAGTTTTTGAACAACAACTACACTACCTCTCAATGCATTTGTGTTTTTGTCAATAAGAGTAGTCGATCCCAGAACTAATTTCAGAACACGGGGGAAGTTCGAAAACAGAGGCAAGTTACAAAAGAGACATTGATCAATTCACACTGGAAGTTACAAAATTCGACACTGATCAATTCGACACTGATCAATTCACATTCAAACTTCCAATTTGATACAAAATATGAACTTAACAGACCAATTAAGTACAACACTAATTGATCTAGAATAGCCTCCTAACTACTGCAAAACTAAACAATTAAGTACTACAATCTTGAACTACTATGAACTACACAATATTAAGGAACCATTTTATAGTTAGCAAACAAAGAAAAACAATCACAACTCGGTTAAATTTGACATTTTCCCAATCCCTTTGGAGTTTAACTTCCTTGTGCTTCTTGTTCAATACCATTATCTTCTCTTCATTTTCATTCAATTGAAATTTCAAAGAATCCCTTTCTTCTTCAAGCTCTTTCACTTTTTCTGTTTAGTCGATCAATCGGATTTTGACCATCTATGAATCTATTCATTAAGGATGATTCATCAGCATTTTCAAGTGACGGAACAATCCATCTAGAATAGCCACATCCACTATTTTTCTACAAACCACATAACAGTAATAAATATACAAAAATGTTGATTTTTCAAATAATACAATAACAGTAGTTTTTGTTCGAATAATTACAAACCTTTGATGCTTTGCATCCAAAAAAATCGACGACTTGGGTTCAATGGAGTCCTCGAAGTTTCCAGTCGACAATAATAACCACACTTACATACATCGACTTCCTCGATATTCACTGAACTTTGCGACATTTGATAAACGAAAATGGCTTGATTTAGAAGAGAGAAACGCTGGATATTTAGAGAAAGAAGAGAGAATTGGAGATTTAGGGTTCTAAAAAGGATTAGGGGGAAGAAGAATTGGGGACTGTATATCCAAGTTAAAATTTTATCGTTGGATGTCTAAACTGTGGGGTAAAAAATAGGAGAAAAAATAATTCACGCACCCCATTTGCGTGAATCACAAACGATATGCCATGTAGGCAAAAAAATGCTTAGACGGTTAAAATCTGGGGTGGTAGAGGTGTTCAATAGGTACTAGGTGTAGTTGAGGTGTATAAATTAATAATGAGGACAACTTTGAGGGGACGGAGATGACTTTAGCCTTTGTTTTTGGATTAACCCATTTTTTTTTCAAATAATCGAAAACTACGCCGACGAGATCGTGACGGTGATCGGAACCGAAATAAGTCTTCAGATGAAATCAAAGATGACGGCCCGAAAAAGATATCGACCGCCGACATTCTGGAATTCATCACCGAATTGCCGGATGAAGTTCGGCTCAAAATAATCTCACTCATGTGTGTGTATAAAAGATACGGTCAGAACATGCGTTCTGTCAAAGAAGTAGCTTTCGCTATGGACTTTACTGACAAAATTCACTTTCACGGAGAAAAAGTTATCCACATCGATCGAGAATTATGTATTATTCGTGGATAATGTTGGGAGTCGTGCCCTATCTCCAAAAATCACTATAATTGCTATCGAAGGCGGAGAAATTTTCAGGTATGATTCTCATATTAAGGATTGGCTGAATTTCGCCATACAAAGGAGAGTAGAGGAGTTGGTATGTATATCCAATAGTAGTGCAAGAATATGTGAAATACATGAAAAAATTTCGATTGTTCTTCCCTGATAAAATTGCATATAAGAGGATTGTTTTTTTGAGATGCAATTCCGCTATGGAACTGGCAATTTCTGAAGATAATACAGCTTGGTTTTGTACCGCTAGATGATCTTAGTGTTTCATCCCTATTATCAGGCTGTCCTATGTTAGAATCTATGGAATTCTACAGTGTCAACGGTTTAAATTCGCTGCTTATCGGTTGTAAGAAATTGAAGAGTTTGATCTTAAAAGATCCAAAAAATAATACTGGTAATTTGGAAATAAATGCTCCGTATCTGGAATATTTGAATATTGCAGGGAATTTACGTGGTCTTCAATGTAGACTACTGGATGTGTCTGCTTTGGCCACTGTCAAGCTCACCTTCACAGTTGTTTGTGGTCTTGAACTGAGATTTAAAATCCCCGATTGTCACAAGTATCATGAAACTTTTATCACTTTGATCCAACAGAATATTGGAAAACTCAGAGTGGCAAAGGAAATCACAATGGGGGCATGGTTCTTTGAGGTTTGTAATTAACTCATAAGTAGTATATTCTTTTAGGAAGAATATGGTCATTCTTTGATAGGAAGAATAGGACAGTTGTGTGTTTGTTATGCATTTTTATTGACTATATAATCAGAGTTCATTGCATGCAGGCCCCATGCATGCTTCAACAGTTTAAAGAATTGCCAGATCTGGACTTAAAATGGACTCATCTCACACTCGATCTGTTTTTAGATTATTTTAACGTGAACAGCATAGCTGATCTTATTGGTGCTGCAACTTGCATCGAAACATTGAACATAAACATCAAAACATGTCGTGTATGCGTCCTGAACTTTTCCTCTCTTTTTTTACTGTGCTTACAATTGGAATTTTCATCCTCCAAACTATTTTCAGTAGATAATGTTTCTAGTCAACTGCCACCTTTATAAGGTCACAAGAGTCCATGCAGTTCTGCCTCATTTGCTGCTGCTACTGGAGCAAACAGAAGGCCTGCAACTAGTTTTGCTGTTTACTCTGATCCTACAACTGGAGCCCAAGTATTTAATGTATGTTTACTTAATATGTTTACTCTATTTTGGTGTATATTCTGATAGCCATATTATGATCTTACCTTACCTTATCTTACACTTTCTTTATTAAATTACAGCCTGATACATCAAGTGAGAAGATTCTACATGGGCCAACAAAATTGAAGAGTGATTCACCAACCAATATAGACATTGGCTTTAAACCCCGTGGCCTAAAATGGAAAGGGAAAAGATGCAGTCGGCACCTCACAGTTGCAACAAATGAAAGCAAACAGGAAAAATTGGAAGTAGTTCATTTGGAAAGTTGTTATGATTTTGGCCCATGTTAAAATGGTCTTCAACAAGCTACTCTTTAGTTTATTTTGAACACTCGTGTAATGTATTTTTTAACCATGTCTTTGTGTTAGCAAGACTATGTATTTTTGAACCATGCAAGACAATGGTTTTTGATTACCTCTCAATGCATTTGTGTTATGTATTTTTCAACCATGATTTTGTGTTATGTATTTTACAGCCATGCATTTGTGTTATTAGCTCAGTTTTTGAACAACAACTACACTACCTCTCAATGCATTTTTATTTTTGTCAATAAGAGTAGTCGATCCCAGAACTAATTTCGTAACACAGGGCATGTTAGAAAACAGAGGCAAGTTACAAAAGAGACATTGATCAATTCACATTGTAAGTTACAAAGTTCGACACTGATCAATTCGACACTGATCAATTCACATTCAAGCTTCCAATTAGATACAAAATATGAACTTAACATACCAACTAAGTACAACATTAATTGATCTAGAATAGCCTCCTAACTACTGCAAAACTAAACAATTAAGTACTACAATCTTGAACTACTATGAACTACACAATATTAAAGAACCATTTTATAGTTAGCAAACAAAGAAAACAATCACAACTCGGTTAAATTTGACATTTTCTCAATCCCTTTGGAGTTTAACTTCCTTGTGCTTTTTGTTCAATACCATTATTTTCTCTTCATTTTCATTCAATTGAAATTTCAAAGAATCCCTTTCTTCTTCAAGCTCTTTCACTTTTCTCTTTAGTCGATCAATTGAATTTTGACCATCTATGAATCTATTCATTAAGGATGATTCATCAGCATTTTCAAGTGATGGACCAATCCATCTAAAATAGTCACATCCACCATTTTCCTACAAACCACATAACAGTAATAAATATACAAAAAATGTTGATTTTTCAAATAATACAATAACAGTAGTTTTTGTTTCGAATAATTACAAACATTTGATGCTTTGCATCCAAAAAAATCGACGACCTAGGTTCAATGGAGTCCTCGAAGTTTTCAGTCGACAATAATAACCACACTTACATACATCGACATCCTTGATATTCACTAAACTTTGCGACATTTGATAAATGAAAATGGCTTGATTTAGAAGAGAGAAACGTTGGATATTTAGAGAAAGAAGAGAGAATTGGGGATTTAGGGTTATAAACTGGATTTGGGGGAAGAAGAATTGGGGATTGTATATCCAAGTTAAAATTTTAACGTTGGATGTCTTAAATGCAGGGTAAAAAATGGGAGAAAAAACAATTCACGCGCCTCATTTGCGTGAATCACAAACGATTTGCCATGTAGGCAAAAAATGCATAAACGGTTTAAATCTGGGGTGGTAGAGGTGTTCAATAGGTACTAGGTGTAGTTGAGGTGTATAAATTAATAATGAGGACAACTTTGACGGACCGGAGATGACTTTGACCTTTGTTTTTGGATTAACCCATTTGCTTTCCGATTAACCAAAAACTACGCCGACGAGATCGTGACGGTGATCGGAACCGAAATATGTCGTCAGACAAAATCAAAGATGACGGCCCGAGAAAGAAATCGATCGTCGACATTCTGGATTTCATCACCGAATTTCCGGATGAAGTTCGGCACAAAATAATCTCACTCATGTGTGTGTATAAAAGACGCAGTCAGAACGTGCGTTCTGTCAAAGAAGTGGCTTTCGCTATGAACTTTACTAAATAAATTCACTTTCACGGAGAAAAAGTTATTCACATCGATCGAGAATTATGTATTGTTCGTGGATAATGTTGTGAGTCGTGCCCTATCTCTGAAAATCATTACAGTTGCTATCGAAGGCGGAGAAATTTTCAGGTATGACTCTCATATTAAGGATTGGATGAATTTCGCCATACAAAAGAGAGTAGATGAGTTGGTATGTATATCCGACAGTAGTGCAAGAATATGTGAAATACTTGGAAAAAATTTCAATTGTTCTACCCTGATAAAATTGCATATGAGAGGGTTGTTTTTTTGAGATGCAATTCCGCCATGGAACTGACAATTTCTGAAGATAATCCATCTTGGTTTTGTACCGCTAGACGATCTTAGTATTTCATCCCTATTATTAGGCTGTCCTGTGTTAGAATCTATGAAATTCTATAGTGTCAACGGTTTAAATTCGCTGCTTATCGATTCTAAGAAATTGAAGAGTTTGATCTTAAAAGATCCGCAAAATGATACTGGTAATTTGGAAATAAATGCTCTGTATCTGGTGTATTTGAATATTGCAGGGAATTTACGTGATCTTCAATGTAGACTACTGGATGTGTCTGCTTTGGCCACTGCCAAGCTCACCTTCACAGTTGTTTGTGGTCTTGAACTGAGATTTAAAATCCCCGATTGTCACAAGTATCATGAAACTTTTATCACTTTGATCCAACAGAATATTGGAAAACTCAGAGTGGCAAAGGAAATCACAATGGGGGCATGGTTCTTTGAGGTTTGTAATTAACTCATAAGTAGTATATTCTTTTAGGAAGAATATGGTCATTCTTTGATAGGAAGAATAGGACAGTTGTGTGTTTGTTATGCATTTTTATTGACTATATAATCAGAGTTCATTGCATGCAGGCCCCATGCATGCTTCAACAGTTTAAAGAATTGCCAGATCTGGACTTAAAATGGACTCATCTCACACTCGATCTGTTTTTAGATTATTTTAACGTGAACAGCATAACTGATCTTATTGGTGCTGCAACTTGCATCGAAACATTGAACATAAACATCAAAACATGTCGTGTATGCGTCCTGAACTTTTCCTCTCTTTTTTTACTGTGCTTACAATTGGAATTTTCATCCTCCAAACTATTTTCAGTGGGGGCATAAATAAGTCCATGAGGCAGTGTTCAATCACAACATCTGTGCCAAGACCTCCTCAAAATAGGGTTCAAGTTGGGACTGAAAGAAGATTGGAGAAAAAAAGCTAATGCAAGAGGGACCCCATTTGTTACTGAAACAGATAGTGCTTCTAGTCAACTGCCACCTTTATCATGTCACAAGAGACCATACAGTTCTGCCTTATTTGCTGCTGCTACTGGAGCAAACAGAAGGCCTGCAACTAGTTTTGCTGTTTACTCTGATCCTACAACTGGAGCCCAAGTATTTAATGTATGTTTACTCTGTTTTGGTGTATATTCTGATAGCCATATTATGATCTTACCTTATCTTATCTTACGCTTTCTTTATTATATTACAGCCTGATACATCAAGTGAGAAGATTCTACATGGGCCAACAAAATTGAAGAGTGATTCACCAACCAATATAGACATTGGCTTTAAACCTTGTGGCCTAAAATGAAAGGGAAAGATGCAGTCGGCACCTCACAGTTGCAACAAATGAAAGCAAACAGGAACAATTGGAAGTAGTTCATTTGGAAAGTTGTTATGATTTTGGCCCATGTTAAAATGGTCTTCAACAAGCTACTCTTTAGTTTATTTTGAACACTCGTGTAATGTATTTTTGAACCATGCCTTTGTGTTAGCAAGACTATGTATTTTTGAACCATGCAAGACAATGGTTTTTGATTACCTCTCAATGCATTTGTGTTATGTATTTTTCAACCATGACTTTGTGTTGTGTATTTTGCAGCCATGCATTTGTGTTATTAGCTCAGTTATTGAACAACAACTATACTACCTCTCAATGCATTTGTGTTTTTGTCAATAAGAGTAGTCGATCCCAGAACTAATTTCAGAACACAGGGCAAGTTAGAACACAGGGCAAGTTAGAAAACAGAGGC
>NW_006239074.1:894242-905848 GCF_000226075.1 Solanum tuberosum | reverse complement strand
GACCTGGGTTCAATGGAGTCCTCGAAGTTTTCAGTCGACAATAATAACCACACTTACATACATCAACTTCTTCGATATTCACTGAACTTTGCGACATTTGATAAACGAAAATGGCTTTATTTAGAAGAGAGAAACGTTGGATATTTAGAGAAAGAAGAGAGAATTGGGGATTTAGGGTTCTAAAATGGATTTGGGGGAAGAAGAATTGAGGATTGTATATCCAAGTTAAAATTTTAACGTTGGATGTCTTAAATGCAGGATAAAAAATGGGAGAAAAAACAATTCACGCTCCCCATTTGCGTGAATCACAAACGATTTCCCAACAGATTTATTTATATTAATAAGTAAGTGCATTATTCTTTCTTTTCCGTAATCTCCTTAATATTATGCTTTTAATGGAAACAGAAAAAATCTTAAAATTTTATGTTTATATAATAATATTTCTTTACAATTTTTTACATTGCATAAATATTGCTTTTATATTTATAATGTTAATAAACGGTAACTTTTAAAACTATTTTATATAACTGTTTACTGTTTTTTTTTTTAAAAAAAAAACTGTTTTACATTGTTATTTTCTTTTTAAAAATTAAAAATAATTAAGTTATTTAAATTGAATTTATTATTTAAATTAATTAAAGATAATAAAATTAAAAAAATATTGTAGTGCTAACACGCGTCTTTTTTCTTCTCCTAATAAAAGAAAGGACAATTTTAAATCCTTTTCTCCATCCATTCTCTCTTTCCCATTACAGCACCGCCTCTTTTTAGTTTTCTCCCACCGGAATGGATCAACTGTTTCATAGCTTCCTCCTCTTCACTGTCTCCATCCATCCATAGCAAAAAAATGAATCTAGAGGTATTCCGCTCAATCTAATGGTGTACAATCTCCCTTCGGCTAACACACTCTCCCATCCCTATCTTTAATTTTGTTGTGCTTCTTCAACTTAATTGTTCTCGCCAAATTTGCATTTAATCATTTCTGGGTGAGTTCCATTTTTACTTTATTATTTTCAAATTTTCCGTTTAGCTTCAAACTATTAGGTCATGAAGAATCTGCATTTATAATCTTTTCCTGATTTTCTGGGTTTATCTTTAGGACTGTATAGGTAATGACTAATGACGAGGACTACTGAACAAGCTGCTGCAGTAATTGCGAAGTTGTTGAAGAAGGTGACGGTTCATGGTCACCACGGTTTGGGCGGCCATTGCTGATCATTTCGATGATTCGAAAGTTTTTGGTAAAATTCCTATTTCTCCAATCTAATAAAATATTAGAAGAAGCTCAAAAGTTATTTTTTTTAAAAAAAAAATTTATATGCCAGTTAGTGTTGCATTACAGATGGCGTAGTGAGGGATTCTTGGGGTGGGACAACTTTTGCTCAACTACTATTGAAAATTGTATGCGTTAGATAATTTCCGAAATTGAGTGTTGCCGAAATCGAAACCCTAGATCGGATTAGTCAATTGCCAGACGCACTCCTTGTTCAAATTCTCTCTCTTTTGCCGACAAAGGATGCATTCACAACATGCCTTGTATCTAAAAGGTGGCACTTTCTTTGGACTTTTGTTTATAACTTAATTTTCACTCAGGAATCCTACAGAGTTTTTTATGATGAGAATTGTAGCCTGAAAATTGAAAAGTTTGTATCCTTTGTTAACCATGTATTAAATGGTTTCGTTTCTTCCAAAATAACAAAATTTGAACTCGACGGCACAAAACTTTTTAACTATACCTCTCAAATTAAACGATGGCTTAGTTTTTCTGTTGAAAGGGAAGTGAAACATGTTGTATTCTTGTCCTCCTACACACATGCTTGTGTATTGCCTGAATCTTTTTGCAACTGTTCGTCGTTGATAACATTATATCTGAGACAGGGGCGGCTCAACGTGATTGGGGGCCTAAAGCGAAATTTCAATTCGGGGCCTAAAATATAATCAAACTTCATATACATATTTATTCAAAAATTATTTTTCTTACACTATTTAGATGAAAATTATTAGTATTTTAATATTATTTTTTTAGTTATTAGTTTTAGGTAAGATTTTATCAACTCAACATTGAAAAACATCATTTTAGTGAGACAATTATTATATGAATTGTTAACATAATTATACAAGTAATAAGTTGATAAATATTAAATAGAGATAAGATTTAGAACCATAGAATTTGATGCAAGAAGTTGATGACTTGGTATACCCCATTTTAATATGATTGTAGTAATGCTTGAAACTAAAATTTAAAATGAAATAAAAAAGAATTTGTAATTCACTTTGTTCAACACTTTTCACTATTAATTCTTATTTTTAACAAAGTACAAAAGATGTTAAAGTGGGTAAAATAAAATATTTTTAAAAAATTATACTTTTTATCATAAATAATCAATTTTTTCTATAAAAAATTTAACACATAATTTATTCTTGATAAAACCTTGGAGCTCCCGAAATTTGGTGGCCTAAGGCAAAAGCCTTATTTCCCAAAGCATAGAGCCGGCCCTGATCTGAGACAGTGTTGTTTTAATGATGCGGGTATAGTCTGGAAGTTTCTAAAGAGCCTAAAGCTGGAGAGTGTAATCTTAAAAGATGATGAAATTTTGAACTTACTATCAGGTTGTCCTGCATTGGAAAGAATGGAATTAGATGATGTTGGGGGTTTTCATTGCCTAAAAATTAATTCTTCAAAATTCAAGAGACTTAATTTGAAAAATCACAGGTTACCTCATGATATCAATGATCGTTCCTTTGAGATTTATGCCCCGTATCTGGAGCATTTGGAAATTTCAGGAGATCTTGGGGATCTTCAGTGTAGGCTTGTTGACGTGTCCTCCTTGGTTAATGCTAAGGTTACTTTCTACATTTCATGTATCAAACACATCCGACATGAACGTAAGGAGTTTATTAGTGTTGATGACTACAGCTGTCATGACTATCATCAAAGTTTTAGCGTTCTCGCCCGAGATTATCTTCAAAAGTTGAGTTGTGCAACTGAGCTAACGATCGGATCTTGGTTCACAGAGGTTAATTTTTAACTCCTTAAATATAATTGTTTGTATTTTTTGGATGGTTGGTCTAAACTTGACAATGTAAATGATATAGATTAAATATTAAACCTCATTAGTGCAATGATGTAGATAACACATGGTGCTGTCAAGTTATTGAAATTACCTTACCTTTCTAAAAATATTTCTTGATATCTGACCGTAATTTTTAGCACAGTTGCAGAGTGTAAACATTTTACAATTGAGAACCTTTTGGATGAATTTCACTAAAGCAAGTTGACTAATTACAAAAACGTGTGGACAGTTGTGTCTTTATACAATCCTTTTGTCGCAGTTCAAAATTAGATATTTCTTTTATGCAAAAGAGCTATCTAGAAACGAGTATTTGTTTACATTGATGATGTTGCTTTAGAGTGTTTAGACAGTTAGATTTTGTCACAAGATTATATTTTCTTTTTTGTTTGTTGTTGCTTTCTCCATTCTTTACTAGTTTCACTGAGATTGCTGCACCAGGTCCCATGCATGTTGCAGTTCAATGGATTGCTGGTTCCAGAGTTGAAATGCAAATATCTATCACTAGAACTGTGTATAGAAAACTTTGATTTGAATGGAGTAGCTGGACTTTTGGGAGCTTTGCCTCATGTGGAGACTTTAAACATATACATGACAGAAAATCTCGTAACTTTCTGAAACTTTTTCTTGTCTTTTTATATCTATTCATTTAACTAATGATTTTAACGCCTCCATCCGTCCCCGTTCCCGTCCCCGTCCCTCTCCTTCTTAGCTAGTTGTTTCTAAAGGAGAACGCAAATATATCTTTAATTATCAATGAGAAGCTTTACTTTTGTCATTGTAAAGCTACACTTCGGTATGGATATCTTGTTGCTTTCTTTGTGGCATATGTTCTCTGAAAGAAGATGAATTTTGCACTATAACTCTTTACTTTGGTTACCCTATGCCATTGATAGGAACAATCAGTATTATCATTTTCCAAGTGTCGTTATGATTAGTTGGTTCTGAAACTTTTTAGTACAGGACACTAATACTGTGAAATAATCAATTTCCATAAGGCTGACTTGCATTTGGTTGGTCCTGATTAGTGTCTTTGTTTCCAGCTTGATAATTACTTTTGCGACTTTGAGGAAAACAATACCGATCTGCAGAGTTGGATTTCAAGCATTGTGTTTCCCAACCTCAAGAATATTACGATTGTCAACTCCATCCTGGTGTGTTTAAACAGGCAAAAAAGAAAACGGGGCTTTCGCAGACTTGTTAAACTTTCACAACTTCTGTTAAAGAATGCAACGATTTTGAAGAAGTTTCTTGTCATATCAAAGAGCAGAATGTGCAAGAAATGTAAGAAATGTTTAACAAACTGTTGGTGCAATTTTTTCTCTGGATTGTTTGACAAGTTGTATCCCTCAAGATCCTCCACCAATGCCAAATTTATCTTGCAGGTTCAAGTTTTCCGGGACTAGACTACAAATTGATTAGCTTCAGCAATCATGATTAATTACTCTTCTTTTGAATTTGCCTTTATACCAAATGTTATGATAGTTTTGTTTCTCGTGAAATTGTTGTTCGTTGCATTTTAGATATTGTGCATGTTGAGATTTACTTGCAACTCTTGTTTGTTGGACCTATAAACATGTGTAAATCTGCAAACCATCTTTTTAATGATAATTAGCATATTATGAAACGTTGTTTTTTTTATACCTTGCTTTATTAATAGCATTAAAATCTATATCTAGAGAGTAGGGGTCCCTCTGTGAGCCTTTTTTCTACATTGTTTACCTCAAATAATAAATACTTACTGGTTTCAATTTGTTTGGTCATAGTTTGACTTGGTATGAAGTTTAGGAGCCTATTGATTTCTATAAACAACTTATGCAACTTAGAAACTAAACGGAAATATGCAAAATGACTATTAGAAAAAAAAGAGAACCAGAAATTTTTCATCTCAAAGCAGAGGGATCTTTTTTATAAGCAGATGAGTTGCCAAAAGAGTTTTTTTCCTACCCCTTCCCCTTGCATCAGCCATCAACCAAACACATGTTTAAAATTTCATCAAAATTTGATTTTGCCAAATATATTTAAGAATTTATGGTCCAACACTAACTAAATAGATGAAATACAGAAGTTGTGGAGAGGTCATAATTTGGGCAATTATCAATGCCATGTTCTACCACTGAGCTATTATCATTCAAGGGCATGTTCTACCACCGAGCTAGTAGCCCGTCGTTAGAGGTCTCCTATGCATAGCGACAAAAAATTCTCATCCATCTTTCCGTTTCTTATCCCTATGTGGGGAACATGGAGACATAAATAGGGCGTACTATCAACTTGCTCCAACTTGGGATATGTTACACAAGAAAAAAAAACTATGAATTTAGACTTTTTTTTTAGTATCATGTGATGACGGACTATATATAAAACATTTTTAAAATGATATAATATAATCCATCAGGGGTGATGCTTCTAATAAGATTCCATACTTAGAATTTGAAATCGAAACCTCTAGTTAAGCGTAGATCAATCCTACCACGGCACCATAACCATGTTGGTGATTCTTCAATTTTTCTTGAATATTCCACTTTGGACATATAGGGAACTTGGGCCAAAGTCTTTTGGTTTAGGCTTACTTTTAGTTTGGGCCTTAAAGGCCTACAATCAGTTCAAGATCATTGATAAGAACTCCAGTGTTTTATTTTTGTTTTACTTTTAATAATCATGGTATTCATATCACTTTGCATTCACCTTAGACAAATTTCACACGATATCTACTATATGCACCAATACAAATACTGAGTAACTCTAGATATATATTCCAATGTTTCATCTTTCACACGGTTTTCAATTATTATTTTGTTGTTCGACTAATCCAACTTTACGTAAGAAAGTTTCACTTTAAAGATAAATCATTTCCTACCAAATGAGACTTTGTTTCAAAGAATTCAAACCCAAAATACATACATGAATGTTTGCTTTGATTTTTATTTTGTGTCAACACTCTTATACCCATTGGGATTAGATTGGTGCATGGGAAAAGTAAGTAGGTATTGGAAATGAATTTCTGCTTTCTACTTTTTGAGTTCTCTGAAAAATAGTACACTATCTTTTCCACCTGACCCATAATTAAACTAGAAGTTTTTAGCCCATTAAATCTTCTAAAAAGAAGATTTTGGGCTCTTTACTTTATTC
Organism: Solanum tuberosum; assembly: GCF_000226075.1. Taxonomy (NCBI): domain Eukaryota; kingdom Viridiplantae; phylum Streptophyta; class Magnoliopsida; order Solanales; family Solanaceae; genus Solanum; species Solanum tuberosum. The sequence continues at coordinate 899,648 of NW_006239074.1, read as the reverse complement.
TCCTAGATACTCCTAAGTTTCTAGTAATATGGAAATAATATTATATAAACATGTTAGTTTGGCTAAATTATGTATATCTGTTTATAATATATAATTTTGTAGAATTTTTATGTACTTCTTAATTTCAAGTTCGTTTAACAATTCAAACTGAAATTTTAATGGAAATGAGAAAGTATCAAAGGAGAAAACACACAGAAGGAAGCAAAACTAAGTATAAGATATGAATAAAATTATATAAAATTCAAGTTTCTGTGGGAGATCTCTTCATTATTCTAACAACAAAAATTGAGTCATATCTTAAAAGGTCACTGAACTATGAAAAAATATCTAATAAAGTCATCAAACTTTATTTTGTATCAATAAAACCACTCAACTTAAAGTTTTTATCTTCAAAAATACTAACTTAAACAACAAAAATTGCCCATATGGAATGTAGAATTGAAAAGTAAACAGCAGAAAGTTGTGGTTGGATGAATACAATTCTTTTATACGATGTGAATTCGAATTTGTTAAATTCCAATATCAATATCAGAAGACACCGAGTAAAAAATAAAAAATAAAAAAAAGATATACAACACACATGAAAGGGTTGTAGTACTAAATGCTCTAAGAGAATTCCAATTTCAAGAATCTTTATATTTATGGGAAAATGCTCAAATATGCCTATCAAACTTTGAAAAAATGGTCATCTATGTCATTTATTTAAAGTTTGACTTATCTATGTCATTTTGTTTGAGAAAAAGACTCATCCATGCCACTATTTGTTAACTAAAAGAAGTTTCGATTTTGCAAAACCATTTTTTACATGTGGTCAATTATGATTCGATCATGTCATTAATTAAATTATCTTTTAAAAAGGGAAAGGCTCATATATGCCATCGAAATTTGAGAAAATGCTCATCTATGTCATCCGATTAAAGTTTGACTCATCTATGTCATTTCAGTTAACAAATGATGACATGGATGAACATTTTCTCAAACAGAAATAGCATAGATGAGCCAAACTGATGACATAAATGAGCCTTTTTCTCAAAGTTCGACGGCTATTTGAATCTTTTTCCTTTTTCTTTTTAATACATAATTTAAGCATTGACTTGAGAATGAAGGACATTAAAAACTAATGAGATGTACTTTCCCTGGTAATTAATAAGTGACTTGAAAAGTACAAATTCCCCAAAAAAATCTGTTTTCTTCTAGTATGTAATATGGAAGAAATAGAAATTTAATTTCTTGTTTTGGACTATTGTTTTCAAGTTTTCTACCAACCCTTTACCCTTTGTGTTGAGATCATAAATTTGTAAAAATCCAAAACAGAAGTTTCTTGGAACTTGTTCCAAGACCCATAGACCCTTTGGTTGAATACTTCAAGTCATAGTAGAGTATATTACCTAATAGAAACATCACTATCAAAAATACCCACTAAAATGTGATGGTTAGATCAAACTCCCTCTGTTTTTAATTAAAAAGTTTCAAATTTAAACTCTATAAAAAAAAAATTAAAAAAAACTCATGATAGAAAGTTTTTTATGTCCCCTTGAATAACTTTTACACATTTGTAAATCTAAATTAATCACCCAACTGAATGCCAAATATCAAATAATTATATTAAATATGTAAAAAGAATAATGAACCTCTCTTAAACCTTACTAATTAAGAAAGAACATCAAATTAAACCTTTGTAGGTTGATGATTTTGAATGGAACAAAGTGATTGGCCAAAATAATCCAACAAATTAGGAATAAGTATACATCATTTGTTGTCCACTAATTACAAGGCATTGACGAGTCATTTGTAAGGACAAAGACAAACATGCTCTCTGTCATGCAAATTCTTTAAAAAAAATAAAATTAATTAATTAATCATACCAATAAAAAGTATCAAAGTGGTCATGCAAATTATTCTAAATAAAACAAATTAATTAATCCAATAGATAAAGTAATAGATAAATAAAAGCAAAATTTACTTTCTTAAGGTATGTGTTAAGCAAAATTCTCTTGTTTTAAGTAAAATTTGGGCAAAAGCAAAAGAATAATATTGACAAATTACACTTTTAATTAATGTCATTAACTTATTTTCTTAAGGTATGTGTTACGCCTCAATAATTTATTAAAAAATCCATTGGTGTGAATTATTAGTTTCATTGTCGAATTATTGACAAGCTTAAAAACACTGATCATTTACTTGACTAACTAAACTTAAATACACCCCTGATCATGCAACACGATTGAAATACTCCCCTAAATTCTCAATAAGTTTAGAACTGGTTTCAAGACTTCTCTCGACTTTTTATTAAGAGTCTCACGCTCCTACAAGAATTTGAGATCACTTGTTATGTCATGAGGCAGATCGGGGTGTACCTAAGTTTAGTTAGTTAAATAGAGCGTGTTTTTAAAGTTGTTAGTACTTCAGGATGAAACTAGTAATTTGCATCAAGTTTAAAAGTGTTTTCAATATTTTTCTCACCGTTTAAATTTAAAAATGGAGTAGCAGCATTTAATAGAAGTACTAGCTTTAGCCAAATATAAACAAGATATCCATGAATGCATTAATAATGGGATCTTAGTTTGGTTTTGAAAATTTGAAAGGAAATTATATGTGCTGTTTTCCCTAGTCTATATTGTAACATTATTCATTTTCAAAGTTTAAATTTAAAAATTTTCCATACATTCTAGGACTCTTTCATTGGGTTTGATTGCTGATAGTTACATTAATCTAATTTTGACAAATGACAATTATAGTCAAACTTGTTTAGCTGGCAATTCAAAGTTTCAGTTTCTTGACTTTCCAATTTTTTTAATAATCTTTCTTTGTATCTTTTTGGTTTTGAACTTGTCATTTTTTTAATGAATGTGAAACTAGGATTGAGTATATGTGGTGGATCAACATGGGTTTATAGTGTGGTGATGAGACTGTTTAATCCTTAATTAGAAATTTTGGGATCGTCGAGTCTTGAGTATGAAGAAAATCTGGTTGGGAGCGCCACCTCTGAATAAGCTCGGTAGTATGTGATGCGGATTTAATCAGGACTCTAATGCGAGCTCCAGACACCAAATGAGAAACTAAAAGAAATTATATATATATATATATATATATTTAAAAAAATATTGAAAGCATCCTAAACTTGGTGAGAATTAAGGGGTGTATTTCACTCATGTTGCAAATTTTGGTGATGTATTTAAATTTAGTTAGTCAAGTGAAGGGGTGTTTTACACTGTCAAAGTGTCAATAGTTCATGGATAAATTAATAACTCGCGCGAAATTTAGAAGTATTTTCTATACTTCTCTATTTTATTATATCATACAAAAGTGATAGCCCCAAACCATATTTTCTCATTAAAAATTGTCAATATGAGTAGAGATGGCAATGGGGCAGTGAGAAGAGGGTGCGGGACGGGTTGAGCTTAATCCATAAAATTTTTAATCCGTCTTGCATAACAATTTTTTTCATTTTTAACCCGTCTCACTTCACCCCGCATAATATTTTTAATATTTTCCTTTTTTAATCAAGTTTGACGCTAAAAATAAAATTTATAAAAATAAATTCATTTTCTCATTAAATTGTATTGATTTAATAGATAATGACTTAAAATTTTGTTTTATGGAGGTCAATTGAGAAGTATATAAGAAACCATATTAGTTTTGATTGAATCATTTTCATTTACTATCTTGAATATTTTAGTAACTTAAAGAAACTATCTTAGTAAATGATGTTTTATCACTCTTATAATATGTAAAAATTTAAAATTAAATTTGAACCTGCATAAAATCGCATAGACCTGCAACCTACCCCACAACAAATTTTAAGAAACCCACTTCAACCGCCCCACATTCCTTCCCGCCCCGCACAACCTTAAATCCGCCCCACCTCACATAGCCTTAAACCCGCCCAATCCCGCATTCACTCCACCCAATTGCTATTCCAAAATATGAGAAAATGCATAACTAGAATTTTCAAGAACAAAAATAAAAAGTAAAAAGGGGATTTGCTATAGTGCAAGTCAAAGAATGGGGTAAAAAGAACATGAGCCATGGTCACTTTATTTGGCCCCTTTTTTTCTGCAAGTATTGTCTCTTGGCCTTATAAAAGTTGGGACAAATGAAATAATTCCTCAATTATTATTGGTTGACTCCCTTGGTTTTATAAATCATTCAAAACATATTACCCTCTTCTTATTGTACCATCAAATATGTGTCTCTAGTCAATTTGAAGTTTTGAAAATTAGTTGGACAACAGAAGAAAGTAGACATAATTTTAGTATTAAATGTAGTACTTCTTGTAGCAATTGACCAAAGAACATTAGAACAATCAGACAATATTTGGACCCTATGTTTACTACTTTTGTCCACTTCACATTCGAAAAACCAAAATCTATTAAGCCCGAGCGAAGTATAGACAATTAACGTAGAATGTCATTTGTGAAATTTGTATTTGAAGTAATGTTTACGGTATTGATTGGATGACGTATATTTATTGTATATTGTATGTATCCTCTTTATTCCAATGGGTAAAATATGATCTAAAGTTATGATAGGTTGCATTATTGAATAGTTTTAAAATCTATCTTGCTTGTGTAGTGCCTTAATGGTGGTGTGGATCAACGTGTGAAGATTCGTCGGGATTCATAAGATATTGTATTATATATAGTTTAGACTCGAGAGTAAAAAAAAGGAGGCATTTAAAGAATGTTCTGATTTTTTGAGTTTCATATCTGAATAATCAGGTGTATCAGTTTCCTACCTTAACAATCACTTTATTGAAACACATAACAGCTAATATTTAATGCTGTGTATTACACTTTACGTTTTTTAAACAAAAAATTATGGTAAGTGGCACTCCACATGGATAAATAATTCCACTGTGGCAAGACTTAAAACACATCTTTTTGAGTTACATACATGAAGTATCAGGTGTGAGTTTGATACCTGAACCATCATCAAATATTTATCGAAACACACCTCGACTTATTTTAAACTTTGTATGTATGGAGTTATCCGAAGCGCCCACATACAAAAAAAAATAATAGTAATTAAAAGCTATACGAGTTAAATGGTGACATCAAAATCTAATGCACTGATCACATCAAACAATGATCCTATTTCACATTATCATCTTGGCATTTTTCGTTTTTATTTTGAGATGTTTGGAGGTAGGATCCACAACGTTCATGATTGGTCAGTTTCTAATATATCAAAGGGATAAGGGTCTGAAAAATATCTCAACTTTGGTCGGATTTGCTGTTGCGATACTAAACTTTCATGAGGACCTATTACCTCCCTAGACTATTTAATACCGTATTTTAAACATATATATTTGTCCACGTGGACATAAAAAATAATGCAAAATTATAAATAGTAATGTGTCCACGTGGGCACATATATACCTTTAAAATACACTATTAAATAGTT
>NW_006239074.1:866358-893570 GCF_000226075.1 Solanum tuberosum | reverse complement strand
CAACTTTGGTCGGATTTGCTGTTGCGATACTAAACTTTCATAAGGACCTATTACCTCCCTAGACTATTTAATACCGTATTTTTTACCCCATGAACTATTTAATAGTGTATTTTAAAGGTATATATGTGCCCACGTGGACACATTACTATTTATAATTTTGCATTATTTTTTATGTCCACGTGGACAAATATATATGTTTAAAATACGGTATTAAATAGTCTAGGGAGGTAATAGGTCCTCATGAGAGTTTAGTATCGCAACAGCAAATCCGACCAAAGTTGAGGTATTTTTCAGACCCTTATCCCTATATCAAATGTTAACCTTCTTCTTTTTTATCATGTGCATTATAGATTTATAGTAAATGCACCTCTAATTAAAGCTTTCTTAAAAAGTATATTAATTCACCAACAATCAAATAAAAACTTTCTTAAAGAGTATATCAAATCAACATCGATCCAATAATACGAAAAGGAAGAAAGTACGTAACGATGTGGTTTTATAGGTAGGAACAAGTGGTCCTTTAATTTAGGTGATATTTAGGTACTACTTATTTCATTTTACAAAGAAAAGATCTTGTGTAAATTAGGTGAAAAGGATAAACAAAAGTTCTTTATTCTTTTGTCAGCATTTTTAATTATTTTTTTGTTCCATAACTTTAACTTGGTAAACGAGGATCATGGGTGGTGGTACAGTGATGGTATTGGTTCATCCTTAACAGAGATTTCGGGTTCGAGATTTGATCATGGAAAAAGTCATGTAGAGAGCATTACCCTCGAATGAGCCCTATAATGCGCGATTCAAATTTAATCAGGACTCCGATATGAACTCCAGACACCGAATGAAAAACAAAAAAAAATTGATAAAGGAGGAAGTAAAAGAATTATGGTTCAAGATATGATCGAGCAACTTAAATATATTTTAATAAGTTTAATATTCTCCCTTCATATACAAACTATCATATATTTTAACCAGAAAGATGTTAAGACAATTCGAATAATTGAGATTATAATAACACAAAATTCAGTTCGACTCTCGTCCAAAAAAAAAATCTCATTATATACTTCTTTTGCTTCAAATTATCTGTCGTGATTTTGATCTTTTATACTTCTCTTAAGAAACATTAATTAAGAGTGAGTTTTACTTCCTCAGTTCCATATTAGATGAGCATCTTACTAAAAATGTGTGTCTCATATTATTTGATCATTTACTAAATTAGGATAAAATTAATTTTTTTTAAAATCATTTTACCCCTACAATTAATATGACCTTTGGAAATTTAAACAAATTTTGAAGACCCAATAAAAAAAAATCAAGAGACTAACTAATATGAACAAAGGGAAAAACAGTAAAGTTGATAGGAATAATTATTATTTTTCCTTCATTAGATATTTGAACAACTATAATATCACACATAATTAAGGTGTTCCTAGAGTTAAAAAATAAATTACTATTAAAGGTAAAATGGAATAATTTTACCTTGAATTTCTATAACAATAAATAATTTGAAATAATTATTTTTAAGTATTACGACAAATATATAATTGGAGACGGAAAAAGTAATGAATATATTGAATAGTAAATGTTTTCTAATTCATGAGTTAAGGTTAGATTAGTGTACACATGCATAATGAACAAGTCAAATATGAGGTCAATAAAAATTTTAGTCTACTCTTTATATACAATTTATTTGATTAGCACTAACATAAAGTTATTTTATTTAAAATTATACCTAATGAAGGTCACTTTTAAGCTGGAGAAAAAATTAAATCTAAAGTTTGAGCCATTATTTTAATATTATACTTTTTTTCAAACTAAAATTATATGCACATGTATAATTAATTAAGTTTAAGTTATTGTTTCTTTTCTGCTGGGAGAAAAGTTTGACTGGTTAAAGGAACATTATTACTGCCATTTAAAACTAAATTATTAGTTCCCACAACTTTAACAAAGTAGTTTATGCATTGACCAAATCATTAAAATCGAAAGCTTTATTTTTTAGGTTTTCATCACTGAATTCGTGACACTTTTTATGTATAGTTCAAAGTTTAATAGTTTAATATTATGCTTAATAATTCAATCTTAAAAGTTGTAATTTAGAAGTTAAGATTTAACCAAAATTATATAAGGGAACAACGAATTCATTCCTCCATTCACAATGTGTCACTTAATATAAGTTTCATCTCAGACGTCGAGGCCTGTTAATTAGAGCGTGAAAAACATAGTATGATCAATGAAAATTGATAAATAATCACGTTTCATTAAATCACTAATTAAAGTTTCTTAGATGTGTAAAAACAGTGATTGATCTGTCGTATACCGTATGAATTAAAGGATATTGAGCTAATTTAACTCAACTCCAAACGTTAGATAATAAGGTAGATGGCACATTATCAAGCAATGTGGACTCTTAGATAAATACACTTGTGAAAAGGTCTATAATATCCTAGACATCTTCAATCACTATTTTAAGGTTTATAACTATTTTTATATGAGAGTGACAAATCTATATATACTATATTTAACTAGAGAAAGAAGAAAGGAAAGTATTATTCATGACTCATTATTCGTTATATTAGATAAAAATAACTTGATAACGTAATATATCTTAAATGAAAAAATATCATCTAGACGTTTCTTGTTGCTCCGATCTTCATGAAATGCAATTCAAAAGAGGTATAAATTCATTGTAAGATGACTTATATGTGATGTAAGAAAGACGAAATTCAATAAAGTGTGTACAAATAAAGAAACCTTGTATGACCTAAATTAAACACAAACAAAAATTACCACAAAAATAAATAAATACCAGACACGTATTTTTCCAGGATCCCTTTTACCAAAAAGTTTGTCAACTCTGACTTTTCACCAGATATACCAAATCCTCTTTTTCAAAAAAAAAAAAAAAACGTGCCAAAAACCCAAAAAATAAATAAATAATACGTAATATATAATTTGAAAGATTATTTTGGAAAGAAAAAAAAAACGAGAAGCTGAGAATTTAAGCCGCCAAGCTAAACAAGTTTGGCTAATTTCAAACCTTATGTCAGCTAAATAGAAATTCAACTCTATGGGAATGAATTCACAACGATTGAATAAGCTACTCGACCGACTAAAGCTAAAAAGAGAAAGGGAGATAACTTTAGTTATTGAGTATTAATAAATGAAGTGTGATCAATCAAGGTTGTACCGGAGTGGGGGTTAGCTTGCTTCCACTGGTGGCGGGCGGGCGAAGGGTCCAAAGGACACGTAGCCGGGGGCGAGTCCAAAATCCAATTGTTCCATTTTCCTTCTTGTTCATCAATCGGAAATCAAGACAAACCGGGCACTACGGTAAGACGTGAAAACACCCGATCCCATTCCGACCTCGATATGTGGAATCGTCTTGCGCCATATGTACTGAGATTGTTCGGGAGACATGGTCCAAGCCCGGTGAAAAAATGAAATAAAAAAAGAGGGCGAGTCTAAAATCCAATTGTTCCATTTTTTCATCTTTAATCAAGAAGTTCTTGGGTTCGAGTCCTTCTGACTATGAAGTCATCTTTGTTAGGGAGCGTTAATCAGGCTCCAATGTGGGTACTGACACCAGGTGGGAAATCGAAAAATAACAATAAAGTGTGTATTCTACTACGAAGTCATCTTTATTAGGGAGCATGTGAGACTTTACCATACGAATTCAGATTTAACCGGGCTTCGATATGGATACTGAACATCAGGTGGGAAATCGAAATAAATAAATAAAGCGTGTATTCTATTATAATACTCATATAACAATGTATAGTTTTAATGAATTTGAAAGAAAATTTAGAGTATAAGTAAGTAATGTCAAGAATAAAATAGAAAAATAAATTGTCTTTGATATATTAAATTAAAATTAAAATATATTTGTAATATAGTGAATAAATAAAAGGATATAAAAAAAGTAACTTCTTTCTTTTTGTATTTAATGCATATTTGATAGACGGATTTTTAGAAGTCAATCAAACTACAGTAAGTTATAAACTCTTTAACATTGTGATTTGAGTTTTTTATTTTTGTGAAATTATTAAAACTATATTTTTTGATAGTGACATTTTGATAATTTCAGTAATTCACGCCAGGAATTTGTATTTATTGAACTTGCTTAATTTATCCTATGTGGTCACGTTTAGTCCAATCATATACTCATTTATTATTAGCAAGTTATCTCGTATTTGCCCTTATTATTAATAGAGCTCAAATGAAAAATGAGGACTCCTCGCGTCCAAATTTTTCAAGAAAAACAATTCAAATTTAATCTTCAACTTTATTCTATAAATATAAATATAAATAAAAAAATTAAGCGAAAATTATTGAATTTCTGAAAAATCTCCACCTAACAAACAAAATCATCCCCTATGTTCAGTACTGTAATAAAGATAACAGATTATAATCTTGAAATAAAATATGACATTGTTTTCTATATGATTTTTAAATTGAGGACTCTAATATTACAGTTGAGGTATTTATTCTATTTACTAAATAATTTGCTATTTAATACGCATATTATAAGAGTACTATTGATATTACTCGTTTGCAAACCAAACCACCCCTATGCATTAAATTTGAGAACTCGTTGCTCCAAAGCCTTCATATCACTTTTTAATGCCTAAATTTATCCACATTTATAGCACCATATTCAATTAATGCCTCAAAATTATTTTTTATTGTTTTTCATATGGTGTCCGATATTCATATTAAAGTTTGATTAAATTCGGATTCATGCTGGAAGAGGATAAAGCGCTCGCAATTCCGTACCTAAGAAAACTTGAATCCGAGATATCTAATTAAGAATGGAGAATTATTATCACACGACCATGACCTTTATCGGTTTAATGCCTCAAAATTCATCCACGCTATAGCTATTCAAATCAAAGAGTCATTGGCCCCATAGAATTACATTTTCTGGTAACACATTTAATTTTACACCTTCCATTTCATACTCTTATTTTATCTTCATTAATTGCTAAAAATATATATTCTAAATTATTTTTTGATTTACAAAATTAAAATAGAATTAAATAATTGTTTTTTATTGTATAAATATTATGAAGTTCAAAAAAGTTCCACCACTGTTAATTTTGAATTGATGGATAAGGTATATAAATAAAGTGTGTTAGAAAATGTTACAGGATAAATTAATAAAAATATTCTTATTATTTTTATTCTTTTAAGGGTAATGTAAAAAGATAAATGAATAAGTAAATATGAGATGAAGGAAATATTATACACACTTGTTAGGGTTTTGCCCTTATTTTAAGTTGTATTTTTTCCTTGAAGAAAAGTCAAAGGATTATCATAAATGCTTGAACTTTGAAAATATAATTCTTTTTCATATTTGGTTTATTTTTCAGGAAAAATTTGGAACTCTATAAATTGAAGATTTCCCTTCTCATATCAACAACACAAAAACATCCACAGTGTAGTCGTTTAGAGAGTTTTATTTATGCGGAAATTTTTCCCAATACGTTTATGTTTTTCAACATTAGTTTTATAATATGTAGGCCGCTTGGTTAAATTATATTAATAATATGTTTTTAGTATATTTTTATTTATTATCTAATTTATCACTGATATATTTGCAATTGTAAGCTTCCGCATGACGCCCTAATCACTTTCGAACTCAACAACACTCATATGAGTGATCATGAACTTTCAACCTAAACTTGTCTCGTATACAAATTTGTTAAATTTAATATTTTAATCATGAATCAAACAAGGTCAAAAGTTTAAAATTGTATTTCTGAATTATCTTGAAATGAGCAGAATAAAACACTCTTATTCAGTGCGCGGAGCCTGAATTTTAACACGCAACTTCAAACTTGCAACCCCTAATTACTATACTTAACCTTCAACTTATGTCAAGATGTAACTTGTGTATATATTTATTAAATAAAATTTTGTCATATATATATCATTAAATAATGCATGAACATGTCAAAAATATTAGTCGTCTTCCACAATATTATTTGACTCAATATTTTGGATAGTGATATTTATGAATTACTATGAGCCATAGACCAAATCAAGAAATTTCTATTTTGACTCAATATTTTGGACAGTGATATTCTCATTATATAAATGAATATTTACTTAGATAGTTAGATTCATTACAACTAATTACAAAAATAAAATCAAAATTCAAGATTTGATTAGGTTCACTATGCCTCTTATCCAAATGTGAATAATGTATTAGTATAATCTATCTATATATATATATATATATATATATATATATATATAATCAGAAAAAAAAAAATCTTTAGCGAATCCCAGTGAAAGAATATTATATCATGATTTTGAACTTGGATTTTCCTTTAGTACTCCAATTGAAAATTTGTATCATGTTATAAATTAATACTAATGGAATATCAAGACAATACAAGATAGTAAAAAAATAAATGAGGGAGACAGATACATTTATTTCTTTAGATACATTATATTTGATATGTATTTTACTTCAAATAATTTTAATTTTTGCGAGTTAAAGTTTCAAAATTTCAAATCTAATTTTGAGAACTTAAAAATATATTATTTTTTTAAAATTATATTTAAAAGATTTGATCAAATTTTATGACTAAATAAATTAAGGAAAACATTCTCGACCAGATTTTTTTAAATTCTGAGGACTTAAAATTAAAGCATATAGTTAAAAAAGAGCAATCTCATTCGTTACATCTTATTCTTTGATACTCTCTTCGTCTCAAATACTTATGGATTATGTGTGTTTTAAAAAAAAATATTTACTTGTATCTTACTAAAAGGATCGTACTAATTTTTTTTCTATTTAATATTTACTCTATTTATATATCCTTTTCTCATTTGCTGCAAAAGGAACAGTACTGACCCTTTCTAGAACCTTAAATGTAAGAGATAAAATTAGTTAATTAATTAACCCCTTTTAGTGTATGGTTTTGAATTCCCCAAAGGTTGGCTAAACTAATCCAACTATGTGTATGTTGACACATCTCATTTTGTTGTCTACCAATTGTAAGGCAGTGAAGAGTTTACTCAAAATAAGAATAAATGGAAACATGCTTTTGTCATACAAATTCTAATTATTATTATTATTATTATTATTATTATTATTATTATTATTATTATTATTATTATTATTATTATTATTATTATTATTATTATTATTTTTATATATATAAAAAAAAGTGATAGTACCAATAATCCAGACCAATTCACTAAAAATATGAAAGTGGTTGGAATCTTCAAGTCAATTGGATAGGTAATTTTTCCCTATCTCAAGTCAAAATAGCCGACAGTTTTCCAAAATAAATAATCCATATATGTCAAATTATCTCTAGTGTTTCTTTTTTATAAAACATTAATTAAGATTTTTTTATGTGGGACTATTTTACCATTATTTATGTTTTAAGAAATAATCAATCTTCATTAAATATTTATTCTATTGAGGTGTTTGTAGTCTTTAAAGATAATTACTATTAAAGATAAAATGAGCACAAATAATAATTATATCTTGAGATTTTAAAATAATTAACTAGATAATTTATCTGCGCTTTGCGCGGTAATCCATGACCTCATTAAAATTATGAATGATCATTTTCTAATATCCTAATATTAGAAATTTGGTATTGTCACATATATTAAAAACTTGAAAGATTGTAAAATTCTTACTCTTTACTAAATTTTATCTTCTACATATTTTTATTATAATATTTGTTCTTTGATATTATTGGTTTCTCATTATTGAATGATTTTTCATAAATTAGTTAATTATCACTTTCTCTATTGTGTTTATACATGTGCAAGCAAAGTATAAGATACTCAATTTGATAGCCTATTTATTATTCATTCTTTAGCCAGTAACAACTAGTTTTCCTTATTCGAGATGCCTAAATTACCATTAGAAGTCAAAAATTAAGGGAAAAAATACATCTTGGCTTCTCAATAAGAATCTTGATGATTATATGTATTATTAAATTTTGAAAAAATTAATAAAAGAAGGAGACAATAGAGAGAGTTAATTTTGGTCATATAAAAGAGTTTTGGTCATACACTCAATTTTCTTTCCGTGTGATTGCTGATAGCAACGTTAATATAAGGTTTGAAAATTAGTCAAACTTATTTAGTAGGACTATAATTCTTTTCTTTTTTGGTTTAATTTTCGAACACGTGTTCTTTTTTTAGTTTATGAATGTGAAAGCAGAATTATTTTTTATACATGTGTTGAAGTAATTAAAGTAAAGTCAAAAGTTTGACAATTTTTGGTAAAAGGATAAAGAAAATACGTGTCTGCTAATTTTGTTGTGTTGTGATTTTAGAATTTACGAAGTTTCTAGTTTGTACCATTACTAGAGAAATGGGGGAAGGGAATTATAAAGTGGAGGAATTGAACGAGATTAATAAGATAAAAATTAGACCATCAATCATTTGAGTTATTAATATTTCGTTTGAAAATGATATTTCTTAAATCAACAACAATAGGGAATCTTTGATATGGTTCATTGAGGAATGGTGTAAAAGAACTTCATATTTTTGTATATAATCAGATATAGCAATTAAGAATTTCAAATTTAAATTTTATGACTTCAAAATTTGTAATACTTTATTGCCTCTAATCAAATTTATTAGATTTTTTTTTTTACAACAAACAATCTTCTTATTTAAATGCCTAAACAGTCTAAGAGAGTTAAATAATGCAATAACATCGATTATAAATCGGAAAAGAACATGTGACAACGAAACATAAAATTGACTAAATTATAAGTTATCATACTTCAAGATCTAGGAATATGTATTACAACTATTAATTCATAGCTGTCACTCTAATGCTTGCCATTTTCTTCTCCTTTTATAAACTAGCATCTACAAACATAACAACACCATCAAATCTATTATATAGCTCATGATCTTGTGATTTAGTTAATATATATATAGTATCCAATAGCAAATCAAACTTTATGGGCTATTATAAACTAGTATAAAGATAGCGGAAAAGGCTCAAAACTACCCTTGAACTATTTGAAATAGCTTAAATATACCCTTAAACTATATTTCGGCTAAAAAATACCCTTTCCGTCAAACTATTGGGTCACACCTACCCTTCAGCTAGTTAACGAAAGTATCCATGGTGTGTTAAATTCTAAAAGATGTGTAGGTGTGGCCCAATAATTTGACGGAAAGAGTATTTTTGAACCAAAATATAATTTAAGAGTATATTTAAACTATTTCAAATAATTTAAGGATAGTTTTGAGCATTTTCCGTAAAGACAATAACATAGAGAAAATTGGAGAAGCACATATATATGTGATAAGATATAAGAATATAATAATACAAGAGCAAAATCACATGTGTTGTGGGCACAGGAGCCATTGGTCCCATTTATTAGGTACCTTTTTTTCTGCAAATATTGTCCCTTGTGTGTGTGTTCAAGATAAGAACAAATGTGTCATGTTGTTGCTAACAGATATAACACTATGTATGGAATTAAAATTATTATTATTATTATTTCTCTGTTGCCTTTATATAAAAATCAACTTCTCACAATCCTATCAAAATCTTTTGTTCATATGATGGACAAAAGAAGACATGATGAGTTGAATTAAGTACTTGAAAATTCTATATATAATTTTTGTTGTTGTACTTGACCAAAAGAATAATATAGTACAATTAGATAACAATATGGAGAGTTCTTTTTTTGTATATATATATTTTTACTATATTCTTTTCTGTGATTTGAACTACATTCTTTTTAAGGCATCAGTCATATGGTGCCCCTTAAAGTTGTCCGCATATGACTTTAAGGAGACAAAATGGTTAAGTAAAATATGCGGACAACTTTAAGGGGCTGCATATGACTTAAGCCTTCTTTTAATAAATAATAACTTTTAAAAAAATTACTCAAAATACTTACTAATATATATATATTATTATTATTTTTATTTTTATTTTTATTTTATTTTTTTGAAGACAAGCAACTCAATGGATTTTTTGGACCACAGGAAAGATACGATCGAGAAAAGAAACTTCTATATTCCATGACCTAAAATTTTTTGTTATTCCATGTTGCTTGTCTTCTAGAATCCAATATTGAATCAGCCTTTTTGTTCTTTTCATAGAATCATAATTTCCCTCTTTAGTCGGGTAGACGCAAACGATTCATCCAAATTCACTTTGATGAAAAAAAATATTTCTATGTATATGATTAATTTTTTTTAATGTATATATACTAGATCGATATTGAATTCCTTTGATTTCTTCATATATTTACTTCTTTATATTTTTTGTTTGATGTCCCTAGTGAAAATCTTCGCTCTGCTATTATCTTTAACTGTGAAATTGCCACTTCGAATCACATTATGTTAAACCAAACTGTGGACCCTTATTAAAGGGTCATTTTCTAATCGGGATTTGGATACTAAGCTAGATTTTTAGAAAAATAAAATAAATTGAACTTACTTATATGTATCTATATTGTTTGGTTATGGGTATTGTTGAACAAAAAAAAAAAAGATTAAGGGGTATTAGCTAATATCAGTATAGATTTTATATCAATTTTTTGGTATTATTAATCCTATATTGAACGTGAGATTATAAATTTTATATCAACTTTTTTGGAATTATTAATCCTATATTGAACGTGAAATTATAAAATTAATCTCAAAATAATTTATTCCTACCCAAACACCCAAAAAGTTTCCTACCATTAGGGAAGTTATTTTCTTAATGCTATTGTCAAAATCAATGCTACTATTGTATGGTCTATATTTTGATTATAAATAACATTGATAAAGACTTGAGTAACTCTAACAAGAAATGATGGTTTAGGCTCACCAAACTTTTACTTTCCAGATAAGATTCAAAAAGTTGTGATTGGTTAACCATAAACGTCTAAATGGTGGAATATAATTGGACAAAGATTTGTTCTAGAAATAGTTAAATCAATGACAAAGGGTGATGAACTAATTTTGAATATTGTAACACCTACCATCAATAAATATTCCCTAATTAAAGTTTGTGTTATATTAGTAGGGTGATTGGTGGAGGTGTTATTAAATAATGGGATAGTTTTATATATATACTTTTTTTTTATAATCATGGTATTCAAATCAACTTGCACATATCTTGATTAATTTCATGAAATACATGTCAAATCTACCAAAGTTAAAACAGATGAAAACAAATTACATTTAGGGTCTATTTGGAAAGTCACCTGATAATTGGAATTGGTGTAATTACTAGGGTAGTAATTATCAGCCTAGTAATTACACTGTCTAGTAATTACACTGACCTGTTTGGTTGCCACAGTGTAATTACACATGTCCTATTTGGATGTCACAGTGTAATTACACATGTTCTGTTTGGATGCACAATTGCAATCATAAAATTATAATAAATTTTTTAAAATAAAAATTAATTATTTAAAATTTATACTAGACAAATAAGAAACTTTATAAATGACATTAAATTAAATATTTAAGATATATATTCTTTTTTGAAAATATATTAATTAATAAACATATTTTCTATAACTAATATTATGAAAAAAATAATTGATTTATATTTTTTCAAATTAATATATTTCAATTGAATTGATCGTAACAACTAAAAGTATGAAGTTTCTACGAACATCGTGAAATGCATGTTTGATAAAAAGAATAATATATAAATAAAATGTCATAAATTATTAAATGTTTGACAAAAATATAATCTTACTTAACAATAAATTCTATTTTAATTTAAAAATTAGAATATAATAAAATATGCTAATGAGAAAATAAGCATGGCATAAAGAAATAGATAATACGAAAAAATTACATAGAATCACGTAAAGTAAGGTTGAGAATAAGAAGAAAATGAAATATAGAAATTAAAAAGTAATCAAGTGGTAATTACACCATGTAATTACCAGCAATTCACAGCCTCTGCCTATGAATTATAGAGTGTAATTACCCTTGCCAATTACACCAATTACCTGCTGACCAAGTAATTACCTATCCTTCCAAACAGGATAAGACAATGTAATTACACCAATTACATCAAATCCAATTACCAGGGATTCCTTCCAAACATGCCCTTAGTGTTTTTATCTCGTGATTCATAAATTACTTTATTGACAACTAAGTCATAATCTTTGGTGTGAGATAATTTATTCTTTAGAATATTATGTATTATATCAACTTTATTTAAATGTGGATAAAATGGTAGGTATAGATAGTTATGACAAGGCTTCATGATTGAATAGTTTAAAAAAGGTTTTGCCTTAATGGTGGTGATATGTGTGGAGATTCCTTGAGAAATCAGCCACTAAGAATGTGACAGAAAGTATTCCAACAAAGAGAGAATTATTATATAGAAAAATATTGAGTTGGAGTTGCAGATTTTGTTCTTTGTAAACATCTTATTGGTAATTCCAGCTATATAAAGATATTCCCTAGCATATTTTAATTTGTTATTTTCATGTTGAAGTGTGTGATCATTCGATCTCAAGGCATCTGTCTGCTTTGATACTATGTTGATGTGTGTGACCATCTCATCTAAAAGCTTAAAAAAAATACTTTTATTATTTAATTATATTCTCAACAATTCTCATATAGATAGTGGATGAAGGACTTGATTTACTTATACTCTATAGTTTTTGTATAATTTTCACCTCATTAGTTTGTTTTTGAGGCAGAGTTATGCTCAAAATTGAGTTAGTTAGATTCATTTTGATTTTTAATTTATCTGATATATTATATTGAACATCATATTGTTCAGTGTGGGCATGAAGGATATTTTAGATTCCCCATCGATAGTGAATTGAAAATTGATCTACTTAGATGATTGTCAACAATACTCATCTTTACCTGATGAGTTAACTTAATTATCATGAGTAATAAAGGTGTTGTTATCATGACTAGTAAATTTTTATTTTTGAGATATAAAAATTGATTTTTCAACAATCTTTCGCATATCTCAAAAAACTAATAAGTAATTGAACAAGATAAAAGAATTTTTTTAGTCATCTCTACAAAAGAAATAACTTATGTTGATTTATAGATGAGAGGATCCATCAAATGGGATGACTAAACCCTCCAACATTTGCTAAAAATTTAGCACAATAAAAAGGAAAATAATGGTAATAAAGAGTTGTATAATGACTACATAATAGTCATAAATTGGTAACGACTAGAATAGAATTAAATAAAGATTCATTTATATGATAATACGACATATTAACTCATAAACAAAGTGTAAATAGAAAGTTTATGTTACAACAGGGTTCAAAATATAATTAGGGAGAGATTACATATGTTTAGATACTCGAGATATGACAGGAAGAGTGAATACTTTATTCCATTTTTATGTAATTAGGTTTTGCTCTCGAGACTCACTAAACTTAACACTCTTCTCTAAAGGTGGTTGAGTTTATGGGTGCTTTTTATTTGTACTTAAATTTATTTTTGATGGTATGATAATATTTTACCGTCTATTACTAAAAAAACTCGTGGATCTATGTGAATATTTTCTTCAAACCAATATTCAGATGATGAATCTGATTATTTTTTTAATCAATAATGACATTTTTCTTTTAAGATACGTTTTATTTTTTCAAGTTATTCTTTTAAATTGACATTATTGCATCAAGTATATCCACTGTTACAAATCATCTCAATATATAAATTGTAATTCATATACTCAAAAATAAAGAATTGAGTTACTACACTTGGATTCACAAAATTAGTGAAGGACCTTTTTAGGATTTTGCAATATATTAGATGTGGATATTCATATGTAATAAAAAAATTAAAATCTAGTTTTTCTTTTTTAATTGATGGCACCAAATCCTTTCCTTTTTTGTACGAAGTGTACTAATCATCTATTTTAAACCATTTTTTTAAGACAACTTATTTTCTATAGTGCTTTCTTACAAATATTCTTACCTTTTGTGCTCACTTTGCCCCTAATTAAAGTAATCCCCCATCCCCCCACCCCTTTTTCCAATTTTCATTCTCCTGCAATTTTAAGCTAACATTTTAATTTATTTTTGGTATAAGATAGTGCTTTGGTGATACTTTAGAATATAAAGGAAACATCATAGTATATTGGCTGAGACAAGTGATTAGGAATAAGAGTTAAAAATATTTAAAACGAAAATGAAATTAAGCTAATATAAGGTGGAAGTCATTTTTTTCAAAAAAAAAATGACCTCTTTATTTTATATATTTTTTTTTACTGATCGAATGAAACTTATGTAATCGATCATAATGGGAAGATCCCATTAGAATCTCGGCACCCCTCCTCCGCACTATATTAAATACTTATGTTTATGACTCGGACTAGTTCAAATTCATGCGGATAAGACCTATTAAGAAGGAAAATATTTCAATTCCTACTAGGATATTTTCTATTCTTAAAGACTCGAAGTCGAAACTTATAGATACGAAATAACAATAAATATTATTCACTTGATAATATAGAACCCTCTTGGCTTTTGGGGTACTTAAAACATATATGGTAGCACTACTTAATAATAGTCCCCACTTGTCAATTATATAATCCCCATATTGGAATCTTAAACATCCCTGTCAATATTTTTCTCCATGTGAATATAATTAATGATACAAATATACATTTTCTTTTTCTATTTTTCAGAGTTTGGAGGCCCCTTTCTTGGATCAAAAGCATTAAGATATGGTGTAGAAAAAAATAAAGGCATTAAGATATATATTGTCAAGTTCTTATAAAAAATAGAAAAAATGACTCCACACAACAAACATAATTTTTATGTTATTAGAAATAGTCACATTTTAAGAGAATTATGAAATTACATATAGCGAGAGTTTGAGTTTAGTAGTAAATACATTCAATACGCATCTTCTTATTTCAATATTGAAATACAAGCGTATTCGTAAAACTACATTGTCATATAAGTGTTTTTTTTAAAAGTACATGATTTTCTAATAATGCAATTCAATAGGTTATTTTCAATTATCACAAATAACCTAATAACATATTGAATTGCATTATGTTTTCAAGTATTGATGTGTGTGTCATTATATATATATATATATATATATATTGAAAGTAAACTTCCACCTAATATCATACATGTATCTAAAAATGTATGCCAAGTTGCCAACTAATGAAAGCTAAAGGAATAACAAAGTATAACTTTTGATAAATATGTTACTCCCTTCGTTCCACTTTATGTGACTTACTTTCCTTTTTAGTCCGTCCCAAAAATAATGACACACTTCTATATTAAGTAACAATTTAACTATAAAATGTCTATTTTACCCTTAATGAAATGATTTATAGCCACACAAATTTCTATCATTCATTTTGGACCACAAGTTTTAAAAGTCTTCCTTTCTTTCTTAAACTTCGTGCCGAATCAAAGTACCTCACATAAAATGGGACGGAGGGAGTACTAAACATGTGTGTGAAATACTAAAATGCAATAGAAGATTGTTTGTTTCTTTTTTATAAAAAGGTGAGAATATGGATACATCTCTAACTATATATGGCAGCAACAGAGAAATCTCCCATAAGCATATGTTGCTTTTTTCTTTTAAAATTTCCACACACAATAATAGATTACATGGTTGGCTCTTCTTTAAAACTTTTATAAAAAGAAGAATAAATTCTAGAGTTGTATTTGGCTGCCAATCCAAAGCCAAACTCTTGGTGATAAATTAAAATACACTAGTATAGCATATATACATTTGTTTGCTGTAAAATTGGGGTGGGAAGGGAATCTTGAACTAGGTACATATGCTCTTGAGCTCTCATATCTTTGTCACATTGGGAATATGGGATCAATCAACTCCATATGATGATGCTAATATAAATGGTCCAATGGAATGTGCCAACCAATAGATTTGAATCAATTTGCAGACATCTTGATTAATTAATCAGATACTTAGCTTCTAGTTTCCTACGAAATCTTTAAATATTATGACAAGATAACATATAGTTAACTAAATAAAAATGTTGTCAAAAAGAGGGTTGTGAGTTCAAATATCACTCTACATATTATGAATAAGAAAAATTTACACATGCTTGATTGACAAATCTCAATAAAAAAACAAAATCCATACATTAGACGTATACCTACATTAAAATTATCTTTAGCGGCAATGAGTTAACGAATATAGTTTAATTGTTGCTAAGTATGTATTTTTAGTGGAAATTAACAATCTTTATAAATGTCTCTAAAGCCTATAACAACATTGGATCTAATGGAAACTAACTATGTCTAAAGACTTTAGTATCCTTTATTAATATGTATATATATTGCAGTTTAAAGTTATTTTTGTTGTAGTGTATTAAGATTAGAAGTAAGCAAATGAAAGTGTGTTTTCGTTATCGATTTAAGCATTTTAACAAAATAGTGTCCGAGTAAACTCAGACAACATCTCATATATCAAGTCTTTTTGTGTTGACGAGTCCCACGTCAGGTGGAAAAAGAACGTGTGGTCTCTCCTTAATTATATAGTCTTGGATAATTTTTTCGTTTATCTTTAAAATTGACTTAGACCTACGATTCATTTCTTAATAACTTGATATAAGGATTGATGTTATTTTGTCCTACACTATTTAATTTATATTTCAAAATTTTAAATTTCATATATTTATCTACTGTTGGATTCAGATTTGTCCCTTCAAAGACAATGGTCCTACAATAAGGATAAGAAAATATAGTTTAAATCACATAGGATTCCAACTCTTTCACCAAGCAAGGTTTTATTTATGATTTCATAAGTACTATACAAAATGAAAAGCGAAGACGGAGTAAGTAATTATCATAAATCCATCAAGGGTATTTCGTCTTTTCCTTAAAATTTCTAATCAAAGTACTTGACCCGTACATCGGGTCTTATCATTAATCAGGCTTTTTTATGTCGTTGTCAAAAGGAGGAAGCGCCACTTGTAATCTTTCATTTCCGAAAATACCCTTCAGTACAGTAAAAAGTGATAATATGATTAGACATTTAGCCAATCAAATTCTTTTGAAGTTAGTTGAGTGAATTATGATGTTGTGGGGTGGGGTAGGGTCAAGTGGTCCTTTTTTATTTTTTTAGTTGATAGGTAGTTATAACTAGTTACTTCAATTATAAAAAAGGGATATTTTGTCATTTGTTGCAAAGAATATAACAAGAGTGTATTAGAGATTTCTATTTCTTTCCTTTTTTTGGTTGACTTAATCCTTATAGATTAGTACATTTGTTAACTTTTGTTTTAGTTGACTTAGTTTTTAATCACTTTGTAAGGAAGAAAGCAAAAGCTTTTATGGGTCAAAATAATTCCTTATTAAATGTAGGAGTAGATTGGTTAGTGTGAACAACTCATAAATATTACTATCATAATTAATAGCCCAACATCTTTTGTGATTAGATCATACTATAGTATAATACTCTCTATTTGTAGTTATTAAAAGTAGTGGCAAAATCAAAATTTTGACTAAGGTGTGTTAATATATAAAGAAGTAATATCGTTTGAAACTAAGAGTATCAACATATAATATATATACATAAAATAAATATTTTTATCCATAATGTATCCAACGAAAGGTGGTTGATCGACATCTCTCAAGTATATGTGGCTCCACCACTGACTAAGGATTCAATTTATGATCTTAGATTTTCTATATGGAGGTCAACATCAATAGGGTAGAAGTCTAGTAGATAATCGAGTGTAATATAGTTTTTCTAATCGGTATTTTTATAATTATTACTCTCATACTATCTTGTTTGTCGTTTCTAATATTACACGTTGTTTTATTTTTTCTTGGTTATTGGATTATATGTTGTTGTTATTGTCCTCTCTACTTTATTTTTAGTGTGACTTTTTCATTAATGTATTTCATTTTAATATTAGATGTTGATATGCTTTATTTGAGTCGATAGTCTATTAGAAATAACATTGTTACCTTCACAGTGTAGGAATAAAATTGCATACATACCACCATCCCCATATCAAACTTGTAAAAACATTGAAAATATTATTATTGTAAGCAAATAATTAATAAAAATCACTTCTCTATAATTCCTAGCACATCAATTTCACTTATCTTATTTATTCACAGCAAATCTACACTAGATTGTAGGCTGGACTGATGCTGAATGCGAAGAGTTATGGTTGGATAATAATAATTTTTCTATTCTTAATCAATTAAATAAGTTGGATTTAAATTTTAAAATATGTAAAAAGAAAATTTAAAACACTTCTCCTCTTTAATGTACCATACGGAATAAAAATTGAGATCGATTCTCAAATAATTATCAAATACCAAATGAGAAACTAAAAAATGAAAGTAAATTTTTGTTAATTTTGTCCTTAAAAGGAGGGGTGCTAGAAAGGGAATAACAATATGGGGACTTTATATATGTATTTGTGAAAATGTAAAATAGTACATGGATCTTTCTTACTTAAACACTTGCCTCTAAATATTATAAATATTATTTATATGGAAGATTGCTCTTATTTATAGAAGCCATCATTTTATTTACTTATTCAAAGTAACATACCATACTCTTTCTCGTAAAATGGATATGTTAATGCGTTTGATCATTTATCCCTGAATATTTATGATCATGTTTTGATATGATCAATATGGATTAAAAGTAAACCAAATTAATTGTGACAAGTCACTTTTGTCAACTAAAATATTATGGTCATTTTTTTCCATTATATGTTTCATTTTCTCTAATATATATGCTGGTCATGATCATTTTTGTCTAATTGAGGCATCATATATAATTGAAATCATTTTCTCATCTTCCATGATCATTTTATTCTATAATTAAATGACAGAGTTTCTGAAATTGCTCATGCAATCTTTTACTTCCCTTTCTCATACATCTTAAATGAAATGATTTAATCCCATAACTAAAAAATTTACAATTTTAAAATTATAAGAAGTTCTATTTATCACAATTTATACTATAGTATTTGTTTGCATGTGAAATTTAGAAAACATCCAAATTTATGGTGTAAACTAAATCATAGATACATGTGTGGTCTTAGAATAAAAATAAAATTTCAATTTTTTAGTGGAATGATTTGTAATTTATTATGGTAAAAATAATTCAAATTAATTTTTGAAATTATTTACATAATAGGAAGTCTCAACAATTAATTATGTGGTCTCTACCGTGTCCATATTTAGCTAGAATTAGGAATTCTATTCCTAAGGGAAAAAACTAGAAATAGCGTGAGTTTTTCTTGTTCAAGAAAAAGTGGCAAGGTTTTCTTCTCCTTTTTGGACTGGGAAGAAATCTATAAGCAGGAATTCTTCTAACCTAGAAAGTAATTCAGTTTTTCTATATGATACTTGTCATCCAAAATTGGAATCACTATAGAAGACTGTAGAACTGGAGTGTGAGTTGCTTCAAGATATCCATTCATATTTTAAGAGGTATTTTTTGATTTAATTTTTAATATAGAAGTATTGTTTATATTCATGTAGATTAATGATTTTGAAATACTTACGCCGTATGTTATTTTCCAACAATAAGGTGTATTAAAAATAATCGAGTACTTTAGCCATAAATTTTAAAAAATGTATCTATAATAGCACACAGTAATAGCATGTGATTAAATTAGTGTAGCTAAAATAGTGACTCGGCTCGGCTAAGCCTAGCTGGATAAAATAAGAGAACTTAGCCGAACCAATAAGCCGTAGACCAGTTGACGGTTGTACTTTAAAGAAGAGTCCAAATGTTAAGGATGAGCCGCCGCCAACGAAGCGAAGACCATTTCTCGCTTGTCCTTTTAAAGCTTCGTTTTCGCTGACTCTTTCTCTGTGCTGTGTGAATTCTAATCATTACTCTCTTCCAACCAACCTCCGCGTAACCAAAATATAAAAAGATTCCGGTGTAACGTAATTTTAGTATTTCATGTGATATGTTTAAAACATTTCAATATAGAATAATGTTTAATGGCTAGAAAATTAAAAAAATTATAATATCTTTTTTGTTTTCTTAAATTACGTGGCAATTCCCAAACTAATTGTTTTAAATGTGTCATATGATTATATAAATTATTTTAAATGTATCATATAAATGTTTACTCATCTCCCGTGACGGAACTGATCACAAGGGAACATGATACATGTATGTAACAGCCCAACTATTTCCGTTCTGGCAATTTCTTTCTTATAATTATTTCAGAAAGCAAAGGCACACAGTTTTCATGACACGTCATCATCTTGCCACGTGTTCTTACCTTCTCCTCATTGGTCCACGTTCGATCGTCAATAGAAAACCTACGCCCACGTTTAGACAACTCCCCCACTTGCCTTTTCTCAATATTTTTAATCAAATGACACATTTACCCCTCCGGTATCTGGTACTCAAATTGGACTCCGATTATATTTTATTCTCATTTAAGAGAAATACTCCATTTTTTATTTGGTACTCCAAGTTTCGAATCTAAAACATCTTGTTAAGGAAAAAATGAACATCTTATCTACTGCACCACATTCTTGATGGTTTTCTATGTATAACTAACAGAAAGGTAGGTTAAACTAACAACAATACGTGTGAATATGGTAACTGTTATGCAATGGACCTTTGATTTCACATCCAAACGCGGAAGGATAAATCTCTACCGTCCATACAGTGATTGAGAAGTAGTCCACAAAGTTCTTCCCTGTACTGTAGCACATAGAAGTACTTTTTTCCTGCTTCTTCCTCCTTTCCCTCATTGTTCAATTTTAATTCCAAAATTACCCTTTCCTTTTTTCAAATTCCAAAATCATCTTTCATACTGTAACAAAAATATATATATAAAAAATAGCACATAGGAACACTACTCATTTAATAAAACTTTTTTTTAAAGAAAACTCAACCACAAGCTTTTTGCCTAGGTAGAATTTGAATAAGTAAAAATGCATCTAATTCAGATTCCATTTTATGAGATTTTATTGAATTTATTTTTATTATCTATTTTTATTGCTATATTAAAATTTTAAATGATGATTTTTTATATAGAAATGTTGAATTTTTTAGTATATATAAGTGTGATGTGAAAATTCTATTCTTACTTTTAGAATGCAAACTTTTGTTTTTATTATAGTTGTATGTATTGATTTTCTTTTTTATCTTCAGACCTGGAAGTGTTGCTTTCTAAAATTAATTTAGAAGTACACTTGAAGTTTAAGAACTCAAAATGGAAGTAATTCTATTCAATATGTCTACCTACTTTTTAAAAAATTGTGAAAATATAGTGAAAAAATAGTACTTCATCCTTTTCAATTTTACTTATATGATTTTAAACTTGATAGGAATTTTGAATTATGTTATTTTAAATTAAAAATACATAGAATGTATTAAAATAATATTTAATTATGTAATAAATATAATATGTGAAAAATTATAATTAAACAAATATTTATTTTAAAACCGACCAAAAATAAAAATACAACAATAACAACCATAACTAAAACACACCTAGTGAAATTCTACTACTAGATGGAGTATGAAGAGAATAATGTGTACGCAGATCTTATAAAAGAAACTCGATAAAAATATATTAGGGTAATTAAATCAGGGGTATTATTGGGAAAGCACGTGTCAGTAACTGTTCAAAAAACGGGGCGTTTGAAGGACGGCTGGCATTTGGTTGAACGAACCTAACCAACCACCACTTTCCTTCACACTTCTTAGCTTTTACCAGTAAGCTATAATTATTAATTATTTTATTTAATTTTATAGTATTATATTTTCCATCTTTATATTAATATTATTTTCAAAAATATAAAATTAAAAAGTAAATGTATTTCCAGCTTTTGTTCTTCTATATATAAAACTATAAATTATCCTTCATTTTCTCTTTTTCCGTTTTCTAAAAGCCAATACTTCTGGATTTCCATATACTGTTCCCCTTCCTCTCTCTTTCTTTTTCTCTTCCCTCTCTCTACTTGCCGGGAAACCTCTTCCCCTCGCCGGCGAACAACTTTTCCGTTTACCGGTGAACAGAGTCGCCGGAGAATTCTCACGCACTCACTGTTTGTCTCTCGTTCGGTTTGATTACTGCTTCTCCTCTTGGCGTAACTGAGTCACTCGGTTGGTGGAATCGCTCTGATCTCTGAGTTTGACTCGTTTCGTGCAGTGCTAAGGGAATGTGGCGAGCCTAAGGGTGTTTTTCTGGCTCCTTATGCCCTAGATCAGGATCTAGGGCTTGACTGACGGTTGTATTGTTGTTTTTGACCCCTTTTTTGTATTGTTTTTTCTGTGAAGACGAAGAAGAGTAGGGAAAAGCTTCGTAATGAGATGGTACGTTGTCAGTTGGATGTGTTTTGTATTTTTATAACATTTTGAGTTCTGAATGTAATTTTTTGTTCCTTGCTTGCAAGTTTGGATCTCAAGTATTCTTAAGATTCCAGTGAAAACTTATGGAGTTTTCCTTCTTTTTTTACATTATGTTTTCCCAGTGATTTATGCTGCTTTATATTAACTAATTTCACATATTGTAATGGGTATTTGTTCATGTTATCCGTTTAAGAGAAAATTGAATGAAGATTATCTATTTTATAAAGGAAACTTTGAGCTGATTTTTTCAGTATTTACAATATGGATTGTTTGATGCTATCACCAAATTTCTGGATTTTTTTTTTCTCGAATTCAATTTTGTGTTGCTTAGAAATTTTCCTGTTTGTTTCAGATCTTACTAGTTATATTATGGGTCGTTTATAAAGATATCTGTTCATGGATGGGTTTAGTTCTTTGAATAAGTTGTGTCTGGTTTTTGGTAGCTCATGCTTTCTTCGTCTTCTATACTTTTACCCCTCGTCTTATTTCTGTTGCAGAAAAAATGTTGACTTAGTTTATAAAAATCTCTTTGAACCTATGATTTTGGTTCGTAATTGAATTGTTTTCAGTTGTCAAGTTAAATTTGTCAACTATCTTCTTAAGTATAAGTTTTATTTTTCTCTGGGTTTACACCTGTTTTTTCTTTGTTTCAGCAATTAGTAGTGTTCACACTTTAAACTCTTTTTCATAATTTGTACGAATAGTTTTTTGTGAGTAAACTTTTTAATACTTATTTGGTTAATTACTAGTGCTCTCACGTTATTATACCCCTGTATTTCTTTTGTATCTATGCGCTTAATTGCTCTCCCTCGGGTAACGTAATTGCAAGCTTCAGTAGGGCAGGGGATGGCTAATTACATGCTTGAGGCCTGAGGGCCTGTGACAGCTGGTTTCTCTGAATGAAAATTTCTTGGATTCATGAATAATTGAATACTCAATTGTGTTGTGGGTTCCCTGTGTCTCATTACGTTTACTACTTTGCAAGTCAATATTAAAGCTTCAACGATTGACTGTTTGTTCTGATTTCTGAATAAATCTCCTGGATGTTTTGGTTTGGCCCTGTTGTAAGACCTGTTTTTCTTACAGCTGAATAACAACTATTATTCCATAATGTAGCTGCGTGAGATCTTTTATACTTATCTGCAACAATGATTTTGCTTTTTTAATACTGTTTGGTTTTCATGTTCAACCTATTGAGCTTATTTTCACTGTGGCAGGTGGAAGGGAGAGTCTGCATGTCAAGGGAGGCTAAATTGGAATTTTTGAAGCGAAAGAGGCTTCAACGAATGAAAACAGAATCTTTGAATGATCTTTCTTGTGTCAGCAATATGCTGAGTAGAAGTGGAGGAGATGCCCTACGATCTTCTGCTTCATGTGGTGTTAGAATCCAGGTTAATACTGATTCATATCCAGGATCTGGGGCTTCTTTTAACGGAAAAGATATTTTCTCAAAGCACAAGGTAGCAAAGTTTGACACTTCCAATCTGGACTGGATTGATAAAATTCCAGAATGTCCAGTATACTGTCCAACTAAAGAGGAATTTGCGGATCCTTTAGTTTATCTCCAGAAGTTAGCTCCTGAAGCTTCTAAATATGGTAAGTTTATCATTTTAATTTGTTCGTCAAACGAATTCAGTGGTTTTGCTATGACTCTGCATTCTGCGAGAATGAGTTAGCCTTTTTCATTTGAAGTTGCTCTGCCAAAAAAGAATATAGTAATCACAGTTATTCTTGCAATTTACTGACTGTAAAATTATATATATGATTTTTCTGGATTGTGTTTGTTTTTCTTTAGGCAATTTATGGTGCTGCTGGTAGGCTTAATTGTGACTGATACAAGCTGATGCTATATTTGAAATGTAACAGGTATATGCAAGATTGTTGCCCCTATAACTGCTTCTGTTCCTGCTGGAGTTGTTTTGATGAAAGAGAAGGCTGGTTTTAAATTTACTACTAGGGTACAGCCACTTCGTCTAGCAGAATGGGACACAGATGACAAGGTCACCTTTTTCATGAGTGGAAGGTTAGATTTTATTTGTAATTGGTAATTGCTTCCTTTGGTTAGTTATATGCCTCACTTTTGACTAGTGTAATCTTTCAGGAACTATTCATTCCGAGATTTCGAGAAAATGGCGAACAAGGTATTTTCTCGTCGATATTATAGTGCGGGATGCCTTCCTCCTACATACTTGGAAAAAGAATTTTGGCATGAAATAGCTTGTGGAAAGACTGATAGTGTGGAATATGCCTGTGATGTTGATGGTAGTGCGTTTTCATCTTCTCCAAATGATGAGCTCGGAAAAAGCAAATGGAATTTGAAGGTGTGATTCCTATTAACATGTTTCTCTGACTGTTAACCTCCTTTTCCTTTCTCAATATCATATCGAATTGTTTTATGAAATTGTCCACTTTTGTGCCATTAGGGTGCACATTGACTCTTATCATGTTTTGGAGATATCTCCCTCTTAAGTCCTCCTTTGTTTGCTTCTCTATTCTTTTAGTCTTCTTCTTTTACTCCCCTTCTGGTCCCAAGGTAAATAATGAATCACCTATTTCATTTCCTGCTTAGTTTCCTAGACCACAACTCTCCCCCTCCTGTCAACATTTAGCTGTAGTCCTAAAGAGGTCAATGGTGGCCTTATTGATTTCAATAACTACTTGTCAAGTTCTAATTATGTTCTCTACTTTCTTTTATCAGGAACTTTCTCGGTTACCTAAATCAGTACTGCGACTCCTTGAAAAATCGATCCCGGTACAATGATTATCTTTTCCCATCTTCTATTGAAAATATGAACAAACAGAAGATGTGTCTCAGTCTCTGATTGATTCAATTGTTAATTTTCAGGGAGTTACTGAACCTATGTTGTATATTGGAATGCTATTTAGTATGTTTGCTTGGCATGTGGAAGACCACTACTTATATAGGTATGTATTCTTTGATTTGAACCATGTTAGTCCTTGTTATTCCAGGGCCTGATCATCTTTTTGTCTGTTTGTAGTATCAATTATCAGCACTGTGGGGCAGCAAAAACGTGGTACGGTATTCCAGGTCATGCAGCACTTGACTTCGAGAAGGTTGTCCGAGAGCATGTGTATACCAATGATATCTTATCAGCTGATGGAGAGGATGGAGCTTTTGATGTGCTTTTGGGGAAGACAACACTGTTTCCTCCTAATATTTTGTCAGAGCATGGTGTACCTGTGTATAAAGCCGTTCAAAAGCCCGGCGAATTCGTAGTAACTTTTCCTAGAGCGTATCATGCAGGATTTAGTCATGGTAAGAGTCTTTCTTTCTTTTAACCTAGTAAAAAGGTCTGTTTTTCCTGATTTTAGTCCAAGGAAAAATGTGCGTGAAGTCTGTTCAATCAGACACATCCCAAACAAATAATTATCTAATCCTCCACTATTTTATGCTTGATTGTTCTGGTCCTTTTTAAGGACATAAAATTTTGGACTTTAATATCTTATGTCTTTCTATGTAGGTTTTAATTGTGGTGAGGCGGTTAACTTTGCAACTGGCGATTGGTTTCCTATGGGTTCAATTTCTAGCCGTCGCTATGCACTTCTGAACAGGGTGCCCTTACTTCCCCATGAGGAACTTCTCTGCAAAGAAGCAATGCTTCTGTGTACGAGTTTGGAACTGGAAGATCCTGACTATTCCTCTGCAGACTTGATCACTCATCATAGCATCAAAGTTTCTTTTTTGAATTTGATGCGGTTTCAGCATCGTGCTCGTTGGTGCCTTGCAAGGTTAAAAGCATTTTCAGGCATATCTTTATTCACACATGGTACCATTCTTTGCAGCATATGCAAGCGTGATTGTTATGTAGCTTACCTTAACTGCAACTGCTATGCACATGCAGTGTGCCTTCGCCATGGTATTTTAGAATGAACCTTCTCTTTCTTTTTATTGTCTAGTTAAATTGGCTATGCTTGTGAAACTGATGATACGTTATTTGGCTGTTGTTCATCAGAACCTAGGTCACTTGATTTTCCTTGCGGCAGCAATAGAACCCTTTGCCTAAGGGAAGATATTTTGGACATGGAAACTGCAGCTAGACAGTTTGAGCAGGATAAGGTGGTTTTGCATGAAGTTCAACAGCAACACAGAAAAACTGATGACTTTTCTATACTTTTAAACATGTTTCCACGAGCCGAGGATGATGGTTATGTTCCATATTGTGAAATCAATTTTGAATGGCCAGAGGACTCGGTTGAACAAACAATTCATGAGGAAGCACCAAATGCTTCTGGTCCTGTTGTGTCTGATCTCGACTCTTCAATGGAACCAAAAGATTATATTTCCACTGGTGTTAATGTAAGTGGTCTTCTTTCTGTAATTCTATATATGCCAACTTTCTTCGAGTTCTGCCTTGAAAAAACAGTACCTCTTTTATTTGATCTCAAGCTAATCCAGCTCTCAACTGTAGGTACAGGGAAATGCTAACTGTAACTTAGGGGATAGTTCATCAATGAAGCTCCATGGTGATGTTTTTAGTTGTGGGAGTGCAAGATCGGAGATTTCATCAAGTGCTAGCAGTAATGTCCATCAGAAAGTAGCTCATGAGGCGGATTGTAGAACTGTTATAGATCAAGACAGTGATGAGTCTGATACAGAAGTTTTCAGAGTGAAGAGACGTCCTCGAGCAGAACATAGAAGTGTACATGATTCAATGTCTATCAACGTTGAAAATCAGGTAGAGTTTAATAGTCATTGATGCTTTTTTAAAACCAAATATTCATCGATTAGTTTGCAGAAGAGGTGAAAGATGTGTGATTAAATGCTCTATTTTTCTCTTTCTTTTTTCCATATGCCCACAATTTATTTCTTTGTAAATACTTGTGCAATGACAGTTCTTATTATCCGGTAGAATTTCCTTCTCTTTTCTTATCCAGCTTGGGGGGGGGGGGGGGGTATGGGA
>NW_006239074.1:857758-865949 GCF_000226075.1 Solanum tuberosum | reverse complement strand
CGGTTGTGTTTTCTCTTGTTTTTTTTTCCCGGGGGGGGGGGGGGGGGGGAATATGGGAATAGTTTTATTTTTCTAAAAGGATTTTTTGTTATCTTACAAATTTCTTCAACTTGACGTGATTTGTTGTTTAGAGAGTGAAACTAATTGTTTTTTAGAAGTTAGTATCCTTCCAGTTTTGAATATAATTTCAATGACCAATTTTAGTGTATATTCATATCCTTTTTCCTTCAGCACTGAAGTTCCTTTCCTTGTTATTTGAGCAAATCAATACCTTAATATAAGTATTTTTGGCCTATACTTTGCAGAGTTTTAAAAGATTAAAGAAACATCAATCAGGACGGTTGGGGCCATTGTGTTTGCCAGAGCATTCCTCGACTTATGATATAAATCATAGGTCCGTTGCTATTTCAAGCCAATCTAAGGAAGCATTGGACTTTCATCCCAGAGACAAGTCAGTCAGAGGTGGTACAGTTCCAGTCTCAATTAAGTTGAAGAAAGGGGTTGGTTATGAACAAGCATTGAGTAAACAAGATGAGCACAAGAGAGATCATAGGTTACAGTTTGAATTGGGGCAGAGTAAGAGGGGGGAACCACGGGGAATAGAGAGTGGGTCTAAGCGTTTGAAAGTCAGAGGTCCTTCAGTTTTAGGGTTTGGAGGCCGGAAGGATTGAATAGATAGCTAACTGAAAAAGTAAAGGAGCATCTTGGGTTGCTTGCCTCTGAAGGGTGGTGGCTTATAGAACCTGACTTTGCTAACACATATTCTCTAACAACACGGTAAAGAAAGCTAAGCATTAGATTAAAGAGGAGGTATATTCTTTGTGCAGGCCTCTAAAGTGGGGCAAGTAGCACACTGGTGATTCTTATTGTTCTTTGTCTGGGGGGATGTTTTGCAGGAGATCCTCTCTCCTTGTTATTCCACTGCAGATGGTAGGTGAATTCTCTCATGTACATTTTTATTTTTAACAAGTTGATCCGATTCTTGTGAGGTGCAAATGGGTATTCCCAATAGCCCTCTGATTTAATGTCAAGTTTGTTGCCTCCCTAGTTTAGGGTTCATTATTCTTTTGTAGCTACATGTCCTTTTTTGGCTTGAAACTACATGAATAAATACATAGCATTTTTTCCCCTTCTCATTCTCAATCAGTTTGAATTAAAATGTACTAGGAAGTTCCTACTTTCTTTGATTTCCCAAAGTAAAAATTTGTATTCAAATCAAGTGCAATTTGAGGGAAAAGCCACAAGACCAAAGAGTTTGGCTCTGTTCCAATTTTTTCATTAAGTCTGGTGAATGATTTAGCATGCTCTGCTGACCTTTTGGAATGGGTTATCTTCTTAAGGGCTTCCATTTACCATGGGTTAACATTTTGGTCATTTGCCTCTCCTAATAAATAAATTTTTTGACAAAATATAAGTATATATTTTCATATCATAATATTTCACAAAGTTATGTCAGGGCATGACTACAGTTTCTAAAGAATTTATGCCCCATTAAGTATAAACACAATTGCAAAAGGACAAAAATAAACGTCAATGTAAGGATTAATTACCAACCCATTTAAAGCACCAAAATGAAAAGAACAACCCATTTGAGACAAATCCGTATAAGGAAAAATAATTGAAGCCCACTCATTTGAAAGACAAAATATGCAATTTTATCTTAATACTAGGAGTTAATAAATATTAGATGTGGTTATCCACACGGATGACCCGGGATCGAAACCCCTTCAATGCCTTCTGAGTTGAGCCTATAGCATAGGGCTTGTCTAGTGCGGTTTACATCCTCTGTGTGGTTTGCAGGCTATTACACAGTGGGGGGTTTACCCAGTGCGCACAAAGTGATCACCCGAAGGCAGAGGCTGTGACAGAGGTTGTAGCGGCTGCGGGTTATCCTGGGGTTCCAAAAAAATAATAATATTAGATGTGCTTGGGAGTGCTTCACCCTTAACCAGAGGTTTCGGGTTCGAGCCCTGGGTATGGAGAAAATTTTGTTGGGAGTGCCACCCCCGAATGGGCCCTGAGCGCTATCCGAATTTAGTCGGAGCTCTAATGTGAGTTTCAGACACCAGATGGGAAACCAAAAAAAATAATACTAGATGAGCCATTAACCTACTCAAATGTTATTTTAGTTGAAGCGCATCGGAGAAAATTGGATAGTTACCTACGTTATCACTTTTTTTCCCTTTTTACTTTAATACTCTATGTTCCAGTTTATGTGACATATTTTGTTTTTTGAGAAACATACAGTTTAAGTTTGATAAAAAATTTACGCATGAAATCTTCAATTTCTTTTGAAATAAAATTTATATATTTGTAAACTACGTAAAAAGTACTATAAATCACAATAATTGATAATCCAAAATATTTAAAAGATATATAAAAAATTTACGGTAAAAAATAGATCAAAATCCAAAATGTGTCACATAAATTGAGACGGAGGAAGTATAAGTTTAACTAATAAGATTACGGCCTTAGCTCACTCCATGCAGCTCTTATCAAGTTTTCATTTCTACTTTTTCTTCTTATTATTTGCCTAATTAGCATATGAAACTGATGAATTTTTTTCTTTATTATGATATTATATCACACAAAAATCAATTCTTTACAAAAAATTTCATGGATCAATTTAAATTATATATTTATTAATTTAAATCAACTCAATCTTCAAATAAAGTTGAATTAAGCTGATCAAATCAAACAAAAAATTGATTGGAACATTAATCCGCCCAAACTTTGATGGGACAATTAGTAGTTATTTGGTCCTTTTCGTTGTATATCATGCTAAAAATATCTGAATTTTATTTTGGCGAGTCATACCAAACTTCAAGCAAATATATTTGGGAAAATTTTCAAAACAACAATATTTTAGCATTTAATAGGACCCCTTGTCAATATTTTCAATATTTATTTAAAATGTCAATATTTTGATTTGCTATAAGTCTGACTTTTGTATTTATTTAATTTGAATGAATACAAATCTTTAACAACAGAATGGAGAAAATCATGGGAGAAAATATTTCAAAAAAGATAAAAATCACTTAAATCTCTAATCAGTTACAATTGGAAAAATACGAAGTGCCATCTCTCTCTTGTTCTTTCAAATGCCTTTCACCATTGTTTTGCATATTTCCATTTTCGAATACTCCATTGAAATTGAATTTAAGTTTTTGTTGATTTGCCCCACTTTTCGTTGGATAACAAAATTTTGAATTAATCGATTGTTATTCAAACTCCGTTATCAATTTTTTGATTCTCCATTGATAATCCTCATTCTTCGTAGAAGTCAAGTCGATTGATCATCGTTTATGGACAAATCTCCTGTAAGAATTTTTATTTTTATTTGTCAAGAGTCATGGATCTGTTGTAAAAAAAAAGTTCATCATCCTTCTTTCCTAAAAAAATACAAAATTTCATAACGATCAAAAATTATGTTCATCATCGTTAAAATTCAAAATTGCATCTGTTCATCATCGTTTTTCCTGGAAAAATTCAAAATTGTTGATAGATCTGGGAAGCAATTTTGAAATACAAAATTGAAGCAATTTATCATCGGTGTTCCTACAAAACACAAAATCGAGGATCGATCAAAGAAGCTAATTGAAATATACAATCGAAAAATCACATTTGTTCTTCAAGATATAATCGATCTGGTATTATCTCAAAGAATTCATCAAAATTAGTGGTGATGCAACATGAGAGTAGATTTTCGAAATTTTATTCAAATACAAAATTATTGTTGTGATATTGTATATTGAATAATCGGAATACAAATTAGTTTGGATACAAATTTGATGATATTTATGTATTGGATTATTAGAATACAAATTTATTTTGAATACAATTTTGATGGTGTGATCCCTATTCTCAATTGAATTATTATGATTTTATAGATTGAATGATTGGAGTATAAATTTGATTGGAATACAAATTTGTTCAACAATTATAGACAACAACTTTTAGAATACAATTTTTGAAATACAACTTTTGAAATACAAATCAGGTTAGAATGCAACTTTTTCTTAAATCAAAAGTTATAAATAAAAGTGAATAGTGAACTTGATCAATAGTTAGGAAACAACTTTTAGAATACAATTTTTGAAATACAACTTTTAAAATACAAAATCAGTTTAGAATACATTTTTTTTGTTTAATCAAAAGCTAAAAATAAAATTGCATGAGTACAAATTATTGATATACAACATACAAAATACATTTATTTTGAATACAAATATAGTTGATAACTGAATTTGAACATATAACATACAAAATGATTGATTTGAATGCACATGGATACAATATGCTTAAATAAATATAATATTGCTGAAAAATAAAATTAAAATATAAAAAAATACAACATATATACTAATATGAATACAATTTAAGTAAGAATATATATCATTTTAATCGTCTATAATTTCATTTAAATAAATACAATATTCTGAAAATACAATTGACATATGAAAAATAACAACTGACAATACTAATATGAACACAAATTAAAGTATGAAATTAAATATTAACTGAAATTGGAGAAATGTAAACATCAAAATACAAAACCTACCCTAAATAATAACGAGGTTTACTAAAAAATCAAACTCAAAAGGAAATTTACTAAATAAACGATTTTGAAGTTGAATAAATTGGAACACAAAAATACATAAACGGACAAAAAAATACAAATCAAAACTAAAAAATTCTGATATTAACCTAATAAATACAAATCCAAAGGAAGTTATCCGATTAAATGAGAATATGATGCAAATATTTTGTTTGATTTTTTCCATTTTGAAAAAAAGAAAAAAAGAGAAAGAATCTGAAAGCAGGGAGAAGGAGAATAAAAATAATGAATAGAGAGAAAGTGGAGTTGATGAGGAGTGACAATTTGATGTATTTTAGGAAGATAATTATAAATATATAATTTGCTATAAAAATAATATATGAGAGAGAACATGTGATTAATGTGAGATAAATTAGGAACTAAATTAGGATACACTATATATTTTTAAATATTGACATATTGATATTTTTAATAATTATTTTAAAGTGTAGATATTTTTAATAATTATGTTAGGTATTTTGACTAATTAGCTAATTTTCCCAATATAATATAATTTTATGTTTGACCTATACAAAGCTTCATTTCAGACATACATATCAAAACTCATACGAGCATTTTTAATTTCAGCCACATACTTCTGAAATTGGTTTTGAAGCGAATAACTTACCAAATAAATAAATAAACTTCAGATATAAATTAAATGTTAGTCTCAAAAGCGGGTATTTGTATCCTTCACCTTGTTTTTCAGAATCTTATTATTTTCAATTAAAAAAAGTTAAAAGATTTCAACCCGCTATGTCATCTTTGATAAATACTTAATATAAGTGCATAAAAAGTGTACGTGTTGATTACTTATCATACAATAATTATACGTATAAAGTTTATAAAATATAAAATTTATACTCTATTTCTCAATTTATGTGGCATAATTGTAATTTTAAGATTCAAATTTATAAACTTTGACAGTAAATTCAGAATAGAAACTTTAAATTTCTTAAAATAAAATTTATATATTTAAAACTAGGTAAAAAGTATTGTAAATTTCAATATTAACAACTTATTATTAAAAGGTCATCTTGTTATATTCAAATGGAAAAATTACAGAAATCCCACATTTTAGTTTACTTATTACCATTATCCCCTATAAGTTTTACAAATCTCCAAAATCCCTCATTTTCACGCATCAGATTAGTGTATCAGCGCTTATATTATTGTATCTCGTGCATCCGATTAATGTATCAACGCTTATATTATTGTATCCGTTTGAGGGATTTCTGTAATTATAAACTTTTAAGGGATCCAGATTATTGTATCAACGCTTATATTATTGTATCTCGCACATGTATCAACGCTTATATTATTGTATCTCGCGCATCAGATTAATGTATCAACGCTTATATTATTGTATCCGTTTGAGGGATTTCTGTAATTATAAACTTTTAAGGGATAGATTGTAATTTTGCCTTAAAAGTATGTGATTTCTGTAATTTGCCCTATTCAAATTGTAAAGGATTTAATTGGCCCATTTATGCTAAATTTTCATGTGGGCTAATTTACTAAACTAATTGGGCCAATCAAGAAAAATTGGAGACCACATTCTAACTCCAACCCTATCCTCTATCCTCCAAATATAGAGTTCTTTATTTTTGTGGAACTTTCACTCATAGCAAACATAAAAATCATATTTGTATGTTATAACTATAGTTTGCATAATTGCACTCCATAGCAAATTTTATGTTTTTTATGGAGTTTTTGATTTGTATAATTCGCTACAAACATCTAATTTTATACAAATTATTCAGTTTTGTATAAATTCATTTATACATTGTAATTTGCATAATAAGATTTGTATTTGTATAATTGTAAGTGTATAGGACGAAAATATATGTATTTGTATTTGTTTATACACTTTTCTCTCGCTTTATACAAACACAAACACATTTTACACACTTTATACCGAAATGTATAAAATGACTAATTGTCTATCGAAAATGGCTAATTGTATACCGAATCAGATGGCGAAAAATGGGATGTTTGCTGCGAATTACAATTAAAATAAACTATGGCTATAACATTTAATTTGAATTAATAGTTTGCTATTTCATACAATTTTCCCTTTATTTTTTTAGACAATCAACTCCAACCCAATTCTCTATTTACTCTCTAAAAAAGAATCTTTTTCTCTCTCCTCAATATTATATTATTATTTCTATTTCATTTTTATTTTCTTATTTCATAATATAAATCATTTCTTCTCTTTGCAAATAATCACTCTATAATCTTTATGTAATACAAAATTTCATATTTTTTTTTCAAAATCTTCATTTAATATAAAATTATATTTTAATCTAAATTTCTAAATAACATAAATTGCAATAAATATTACATATAATACATATTAACGAAAAAATTCAAATAAAAGTGAAATCATTGATGAAATATAATTACATCATAAATATTGTATCATCGTAAAATTTATTTTAAATTTTACATAATTACTCAACTTTCAAGAGTATTACGTCACTCTCATAAATGTTCTATTAATGTAATACGGAGTTTAAAATGAACAATTTTTTGTCCTTATTTTTTTAGGTGTAGCTAAAATATGTTTAAATTAACAATTTCATCTTGTATCTAATTATTTCGTGTACTGATTTACTTCCCCTATTTCATTTTGAACTATTGCATCAAATATTTTCAAGCTCAATAAAAAGTGTAGTTTAATAATTTATCACTATAACATAAAAGTAGATTGTTTGAATTATGGATAAACTACCTTATTAGACATACATCACTACTATATATACTAATATTATCTTTACTTTTAAACAATTACATATATTACCATTTTTAGTATTTTATACCATATATTAGTATATTATTTAAAAATATAATTAGATACCCACATCCTTTAAAACTATTATTGATTAATTATCTGCTTAAATAACTCTTTCACTCCAAATCAACCACTATTTCTTAATTCTCTCCTCCCATGTTTATCACTCAATTATGTCTCCTCCTTTTTTATTCAAGAATTTCACCTTACAATTTCATTTCAACAATAGTTAATCTACTCTCTTCTTCTCAAGATATCATCACCACAAATTCTCCCAAACCCAAATATTATTTTATATTGTTCATTTATCATGAGTTCCAATCACAGCAACTGCTACAGAGAAAACTTTCATAGTGGGTCTTGATTGTTTGTCTCCGAAAGAAATGAATCTTAGTTTTGATTATGTTATGCCACAGCACAAAAGGATCAAAGGGAATATTGTAGAGAGTTTTTGTTTAAGAAAAATATAATTTTACTGGTTTTAGAGTCGCCACTTAATTTTTAAGAAAAATCAAGAAAAAACTGATTTTCAATAGATTAAAACAGGAAATCAATTGAAAATATTTAAAAGGGGTTCGAGGTTCTTATTAATATTCTAGGAAGGTTTTTTAAAGCACCTAGAAAATCCGCTAATGCGGTTATCCGACAATTAATTTATTTGGCTATGGATACATAATTTTTAACAACACAATGATATTAATGATATGACATATACTCTACAATCGTGATTTGTTCATAGATTCATGTGTTTCAACTACATTTCATATTTAGATACACATAATTAAATGTATATGCTT
>NW_006239074.1:819454-857368 GCF_000226075.1 Solanum tuberosum | reverse complement strand
ATCTTGTATCCAATTATTTCGTGTACTAATTTACTTCCCCTATTCCATTTTGAACTATTGCATCAAATATTTTCATGCTCTTTAAAAAGTGTAGTTTAATAATTTATCACTAGGGATTTAGGTGATTTGCCCTTGAATTATCATGTAAATTTTGTGCATACTTCATAATGAAAAATAATTATAATTTAAGGTACATATTTTAAAATGGCAAAAAAAACAAATTAAAAATTAAATCAAAAAAATTGTTAATTCGGGATGGAAGTAGTATACTTATCAATTATATATTTTAGATGTTATATTACTTAGAAAATAATTACCAATATTAGAGACTTAATCAATAATCTTATATAATATAAATAATATTAAAATAACTTTAAATTACATATTTAAAGTGACAATTTTTAAAAAAAAATAAAAATAGAAAGATTATTAATTTGGGTGGAAGTAGTAACTTGTTAATTATATATTTTTAATGTTATATTACATTAGAAAATATTTACAAATGATAAAGATTTAATTAGTAATATAATAGAAATAATATTAAAATAATCAAAAGGTAAAATAGAGAGGTGAATAGTAGTTCTCTAAATTTGGAGAACTATTATTCACCTCTCTATAATTGAAGAATAGAGAGTGAAATAAAGAGTACTTGGAGAACCCATTCTTTATTTTACTCTCCAAATATAGAGAATAGAGAGTAAAATAGAGATGGGTTGGAGATGGTCTTAGTCCCTTACTCTGTGTCTCATAATTTTATAATTCGATGGTTATATAGGTTAAAAGGTAATATTACACAAATTTCGTAGTGTTAAAAGCTAATTACATTTTATTTTTGTTCTTTTCTAAATTACAAAAATCTCTTAATTTGGTGGAATTCGGATACATCCCAAACATCCTGATACATCGCGTCCCGGTTTCAAATATATCGCGTCTCAATTTCGGATACATCACTCAACGTCTTGATATATTGTGCACGTCCCGATACATTGCATAAAGTGATGTATCCGAGAATAGGAGAGAGTATGGATTTTTGTAATATTTTAAATGGTAGAGAATATGATAAAATAAGTTATGTATTTAAGCAATTTTTTCTAGGTATTTGAAATATTAAATTCGATTGAACCCAGCGACCCGCTTATAATATTGTGGATTCACCTATAGTGGTAGACGGGTCAATTGCTGTCAAGTGTCAACCAATGATGCAAAATGAACTTTACTAGTTATAAATACTTTCTCAAGTCCCGATTTATATTACTTAATTTTCTTTTTTATCCGATTAAAAAAAATTGACACTCTATATAATGTAATAGTTTGGGAAGTGCTAAATGGCCAAAAAAATTGGCCAAAAAATTATAATATTTTTTTATTTTAAAATAAACTGATCTTTTTTCCATTTTTTAGTTAAAATGTATTAAAGTTAAAAGGATAAAAATGTTTAAAAAGGTAAAATAACATAGATAAAATATCATTGTGGCCAAATTCTGGTCAAATTTTCTGGCCAAAAAGATTTCTAATACGTTAACTTTAAAAATGCCCATTTACTCTTTAATAAAATGATTTATAGTCACACAAATATCTATTACTTATTTTAAACCACAAATTTCAAAAATCTTCATTTCTTTCTTAAACTTCATGCCAAGTCATACCAACTCATATAAAATGGAACATAGAGAGTATAATTTTTGAGATAATTAGATTAAAGGTGCATGCATCTTCTTCTTCATTTTTGATAGTGGAAGGGAGAATGGGAAAACGATTACGAGGCGCAGGATCAAATTCTCATCAACAAAATAAATATTTAGATATATAGTCAACTAATTGAGTTACTAAAATCCTCATTCCATCTATGCCGTTTTTATGTGTGATTTTTAGAAATTCGTTCCAAAGAATTGATGATCGATAACAAATCTTTAATTTTTTAGTGTGTTTAGTCAAGCTTTTGAAAGGCTAAATATGTTTTTTTGTGAAATGCTTATTTTAAAAATGTGAGGTATATATTTGAGGGTAAAATTTAATTGTTCAATTGGTTAACTATGTAAAATCCTCATCCTTATTTTCCCTTTCCAGGAAATATATAGTAAAAGAATCTTTAACTTCTTCGTATATTTACTTAATTATTAATATTTTGATGAATTTCTTTAATAAAAATCGTGACTTTACTAACTCAACCCTTAGTCATGCCTGGAAAATTGATGGTGCATAAGACAATATATACGTATATTGTCACATGAGTATTAATTCTTTAGATTGAAATGAATGAATTAGAGTGCATGCATTCATGGTTAATTAAGGAGTCAGAACAGAAATAGTGTCAGTTCATTGATAAAAGTGTCAATCATAAAGCAATCCATTGCAAAATCATTGAATTATATTAATTAATTAATATATATATATATATATATTAATTTGGTCCCCTCCCTTCCTTTCTCTAATATCTATGACTGTTATGAAGCAGCAATCAGAGAAACATAAAAGTAATATATATATATGTGTGTGTGTGTGTGTGTGTGGTTACATCAAAATCCCAGTTTTTTGTTTTCAATTCAGACATTTAGATCAGTAGTTGCAGACACAATGTGCCATGGATTATGATTTATGTATGTATGTTGCTTTTTTACTGGGGTTACGATGAAAAATTACACTGTATATTTA
The DNA here is from genome assembly GCF_000226075.1 of Solanum tuberosum. Classification (NCBI taxonomy): domain Eukaryota; kingdom Viridiplantae; phylum Streptophyta; class Magnoliopsida; order Solanales; family Solanaceae; genus Solanum; species Solanum tuberosum. Next base: position 854,716 of record NW_006239074.1, on the reverse strand, counting down.
AGTTTTTTTTTTTTTATTTAGAAAATGTATATAGCACAAATGTACGTACGTTGAATCTTTTTAGTTTTTTAGTGTGTTTACTTCTTTATATTTCAAAATTCCTTGGTGAAAATTTCGGCTCGACCAATATTATTGACATTTTCTCTCTTGATAAGTCTGTTGACGACCATGGTGTCGATGCAGAGGCGGAGCTAGGTGGGGGTTCATGGGTTCGGACAAACCCACTAGCTTTTTCGTAGACCCTATAATTGTATTAGAAAATTAATTAAATATATGTTTATCAACATGTGAACCCCTAAACAAAATTGATTTAGAACCCCCAAACTTATAACCTTGGCTCTGCCTCTGTTAGTCGATGAGTGTGGATCGGAAAGAAGAACTGATAGATTATTAAGTTATATAAAGCATAGTATAAATTCAAATGATAGGTGCAATTTTAAGTTACTAAAAAGATTACTAGAAATCAACAAACGCTGTGGTGGAATAATTGCATTGTAAGACGTGCTTCTTCATCTTTAATCAAAGATCTGGGGCTAGAGTCACTTTAGGTATGAAGTTGTCTTTGTTATGGAGCGTTTTACCTCTAATGTGGAATCTTCCAACGCAAATTTATTTAGTCAAGCTCCAATATGAGTACCGAATGTCAGATGGGAAACCAAAAAACAATCACTAGTAAATTCTTTTGTGATATATAGGAATACCTTTTTTGGGGTAAAAGTGATAACCTTTTTGGCGTTCACCCGCGAGAATCTCGCCTTGTATTATGCGGTTCTTGTAAGAGGTGCTTGTCACTTAGGTCCCAGAGGTTTGGGGAAGTGACACTTTGATACACACTTTTGGTAAAAGTCAAGAAACACCATCTTTTCATTAGTATTATTTTTCTTTGTTTAAGGTATTTAAGTTGGATATAATGAAAGTATACGTGGGTTATTTTTCATTGTTGCATTCTTTTAAGTTATAAGTAAAAAGATATATATATATATATAATCGAATGAAACAACAGATAGGACTACACGTTTTCTTGTGTTGAAAGGTGAGGGGTACAGACTGCCTATGTGATTACTTCCCACTTGAAATGAGGGGAAAAATAGAAAGGAAATCACTCTTACACACAATTTTCCTTCTACATAAATTTTTCTTTTTTAAATGGGGAAGGCTAGATGGGATTTCAAAGTGGGACATCGAATTTTCAATAATAAAATGAAAATTCAAATAACCAACTAATTGAACTACTAATATTTTCTTATTTTTCTTCCAAACACTTAAAGTGGATGAGATGAAAGTCATGGACTCATGATGATAACAATTATTGATAAAAGGTTAATGGCTGTAATATGTTGTGATTCCATCACCTTCCACTTTTAATATATACCAAAGAACAAGATAAACACTAAGTTTAAAAGTCCTTCTGGTGCTTCACTTAATTAGTTTTAATTTGCTCTAAAAAGTGCCACATTCACCAACCTTTAGTAGGCTATGCCCTTGTCTATGCTCTCAAAGGAATTGCAACTTTAATAATATTGCAACTCATCATCCCACCTTTATTTCTTATATATGTTCAACAACCATTGTCCATTATATTACCATGTGACTATGGGAATATTATATTGTTTGGCCACTTGAGAATTTAGACTTAACTAGAGATGTGACTTCTATAAAATAAACAAAAAATTAGTTAGTCTAAATAGAAGAGTATAATATTTCTTTTATTAATTACAAGATTAGTCCTACTTCTTCACTCTTTGATTTGGAATCACTCAAACTCTTAGTGAAGTGCACATTTTCTTTTATTCTTACTTCATCAAGTAAATACATATTGTTAATTATAAAAATCGTATCTAATACTGAAATTATGCTTCTAATTTTTTGGTTTAATGTGTCATTTTCAAGGATCATATATGTTCATAACACAAGAATGAGTAGTGGAAGGACCAATTTCTAAACGAACTTTCCCCCCGGCCGACCAACCAAAAAGAAAATGTAAAGGAGAAATGCAGAAAGGTGGAGAAATTTTCTATATCTTCCGTATCTGATTTTGACTTGACATAAAGGTTTTTAAAAAAAGACTTTAAATTCTTATAATCTTAAACTAAGGATATGTAGAATGAACCAAAATGACCTTTAATTTTGTGATTATAAACATGTTATGTGAAAAGATAATTAAAAGAGCTGTCAAAAAAAGGAAAGAGATATTTTTTTCGAGACAGACTAGATAAAAAAAAAAGACAAACAAACTGAAACAAATAGCGTAAGTTGATTTGGGTGTTTTGTTAATTTATATATTCTCCATCCCAATTTATATGACACACTTTTTTTATCCGTCCAAAAAAATGATATATTTCTAAATTTAGTAATAGTTTAACCACTCATTTTATACTTAATGAAATCATTCGCAATTATACAAATATTTATAACCTTTTCCATATCATAAATTTTAAAAGATCTTTTTTCTTTAATAACGTGTTTAATCAAATACCATCACATACATTACAACAGATGGAGTACTTAATTATAAAGGAACCTATAGGTGGGAGTTTTATTCTCTTGAGTTTTTAGTTAAATTTTGTTGAAACATTATCATGTGATCTTTCCTTGTGCTACTACTACGTACTCTTTTTTAACTTTTAATTAAGAAGAGAATGTGGAAGTTCCTTTGTCTCCACTATTTTATTGATATATATATATATATATATATGATTTGATTTTACCGAGAAATGGTGCAACTCCTCCAAGAAACTAATGTTTACTTTTCATAATTTATTGTTGTTAATTGTATAATTGTAAATTATTTCTAGAAATACCCTACCTTTAGTAGATATTTTTTCAGATTTATCAAGGCTTGGAGCCTATGTATTGTACCAATGTAATTTGCTTTTATCTCATACTTTAATCCTCTATATTAATTGTCCATTTTCTTTTTTACACGTTCTAAAAAATCAAAGAAAAAAAGGAGGTTAAAACTCAAAAAAAATAGCATACTTTCCCTCTCAGAATATTTACTCATAAATGATTAAACTGCCTTTCCTTTCGAACTAGCTCCCTCAAATTATCTATACTACTTTATGAAAGATAAATAAAATACACATCTTAAAATTCCTTTAGCACTGGTTCCTTTTTATCTTTTCCTAGTATTTACTAATTTATATGATATTTTTTCATTTAAGTTAGTCCAAAAAAATGGTTACATTTATTTTATTTGATAATTATTTAATAGCATTATATTTTTATTAAATTTCACTTAATACTTTATTATGAAGAAAAATCAACTAAAAGTAGATACTAAAATAACTTTAATAAGAGAAAATTGATAAACATAACAAAATAGTTTCTTATTTTTTAAACATTATATTCTATTAAACGATCTCATATAAATTGAAACGATGAAAATTAGCAGGACGCTTATAAGAATTCCATCTATGAATAAACCGGGGTCCTACTATATATACATTTTTCTTCCTTCCAACATACAATTTCCAAGGAAAAGATATCACTTTATTACACAGTAGATACTCCTAGTACTAGTCAAAAAGATAAGAAAAGAAAAGTAGTGCACAAAATCAATTAGATTTCATTGTTTCCTTTACAGGAATAATATAATATTACTCCTGTATATACTCTCAAAAACAAATATTTTATTCTATTGGTCTATTTTAATAAATTAAGAGATCTTTTTTTAAAAAAAACATCATTATTAAGATTAATTTTATAAAATACACCATCTTTAATTAATTTATTTTTAAAGCGTGTGTCAAATCAACAGATCAAGTAATATGAAACAGAAAGAAGTATTTCTCTCTTTTTTTCCCATTGTGAAGGGCTTCGCAATGTGAACTCCAAATTAGGCATCTTTGTGTGTTGTCTCTGTTATACTTGATGAGTTCACTTCTGCTGCTGTTGGGAATATTTTTATTTTTTATTTTTTGGAATAAAACATAAGAAATGTGAGCCATGAAAGGAATAATCAGGACAAATAGACTCAATAAAATATATAATAATCACATAAAGGGAATATTTTTATCAAGCACTTTCATGTATAGTACATTATAAAGCCTGCGCTTACACTTTTTCTTTATGTTTTTTGCATTAACGACTTAAATTAGTATTTATTTAAGTAATTAATCAAGTTAATTCTTAATTATTTGTCCATTTTTGAATTGACACACCTATTAAGAAAACAATTATTGACATAGTGAGTTTACCATTTTACCCCTATAAATTATGAAGTAGATGAATTAAAAACTTAAATTTTTAAGAAGTTTTACTTTTTCAAAGTAATTAACTGAGGATATAATAGATAAAAAATATTTATCCTTTCTTGATTTGTTAAAATGGATAAGTAATTAAGGACAACTAAAAAAGGAAAAGTGGACAAATAATTATGGGAAGAGGGAGTATAAAGTAATTACGACACTAATTTGTAACTGATTCAGAAAATAAAGCACAATTAATTCAATTAAAACAATGCATCTTAGCGTGGTCAATGATGCACATATTTGTTGATTAAGCAATGATAACTTGAGCTACTTCATCTTTTACAAAAGCTTAGATTCCTCCCAATCAAAAAAATTGAAATTTATGAATTTTTATACCGATCTCAAATTAATCTTATAACAATACCTTAATTTATAATCAATCATTTATAGATATTCAGTTAATTTGTTAATGTATATCAATAAAGGTCATTGCCATTGAAGAGAATAACTTTTGTCTATCATGCATGCATGCAAACAAGATAAAAGAAAAGTAAATTTTGAGAAAAAGATAGACATATCTTTTTTGATTTACTTTTTAATTTTATAGCTTTTTTTTATATAACTTTTTCTTACTTTCTCATCATATTCTTTTTGGGTTGATAGAAATAAAAGTTGCACCCAACCTATATGAAGAAGGCACATCAACTACAAAAATATTGGGAAAAAATTAAAATAAGTCATTTAACATGTATAAAATTTTACACTATCAAGTTAACTCTAATAACAAAAATCATAATTGTTCGTGACAAACCTATTATGATAATCAGAAAAATAAAATAAACAGCATTTCAGTCACGTCAAATATTATACTATTAAAATATTATAAAAATTCTTTACACTATCAGATAACTAGTGCCCTCTTTGCTTTTGGCACAAAAACTAATTTCCACATATAGGTCCATCATTTTTTACTAGGGTTTAGCTTTCGCGCTAAGACCCTTTTGGCTATAAAAAAAAAAGTACGAATTCATATTTTTGGGAATAATTTTTTAGAATAGCATATGAAAGTTCACCTTGAAGAGTTGTTCCAAAAACCGTGAAAATCATTATCTTGATGAATATTCCTTTTATCTTGTTGAACTAATAATTCAGACTTTCTTGAATATTCTTCTTTTTCAACTAGAGGCGGATCCAGGATTTAGAGTCTCTGAGTGCCAAGTAAATTCATCTATTATATCAATTTAGACTTCGAATCAAAATATTCATCAACCATCAATTCCTCTGATGTATCTCCAGATGACAAATTATCGAATACCTCAGATTGGCCTAAAATATATTCAGAGAACAAATTAAAAATTAAAATTTGGTTCTTGACATAATAAAAAGTTAATTGCTATACTTAAGGACTCAATGTTTTTCTAGAGAATTAAATAGCTAAGATAATAATTTAATCATATGCGAAGAGGTGAATAATTAACCTGAAGAAGCTGATCTATCAGTTGTCTTCACAGTCCGATACATCTGCAAAGATATATGAGAAAAATTCGTTAATAGCATTATTTGCACCCATATTTATGAAAAATAGCGAGATTTTGCACAATTACAAAATGTGGCAGAATTTTGGTTTCAAAACGTAGTGAAATACATTGTATCCAGGCACATAACAATAGTATTGTATCCACGCTTACACAATATATAACAATAGTACAATATTCACGCATATACAATATATCTATAGCGGAATACATTTGTATTTGACAAATTAAATTATTAGTTCCAAGTTTGCATGGTTTTATGATCAGTGCCTATTTGAAAAAGAGAAACAAGGTCATAGTAATAGAAAATTAAAGTGTTAAAATAATTACACAGTAGCTTGATAGATATCATATCATGTACTTTCTTCGTTTTAATTTATTTGTTTTTTTTATTTGGTTCATAGTTTAAAAAAATAAAAAGACGTTTGAATAATATGATTATGAATTAAAGATATGTCAAATACATCAAAATATCTATTAATTTTACGATTTTAAATATGTCACGTGAAAAGTTAGAAATAAAAAAATTTAAAAAAAAATAGTTATTCTCTTTTAGGGAGTGTGCATAAATAGCATATACTAGTACTTAATGCTATTACAAATGACCAATTACATGAAGTTCTTGAAACAGTTTTCTGTGTTGCTAACAATTCATAAAGATATGGAGATATCATTGAGATATGATCACTGTGTCATGTACTAGTACAACAGTACTTTCTTTCTCTAAAATTACAAAAAAGGAAAAAAAAAAACTACAGTAACTTACTACTGGTATATTTAAATACACCTCCGATTTTGCAACATGAGTGAAATATACTCTTAAATTCTAGTCAAATTTTGGGGTGTTTTTAACACTTCTCTCGGCTTTTAATTAAGAGTCTCATGTTCCTACAAGAGTTTGTAAACTACTTTGCTATGTCCAGATGTGAACCCAAGATTTGAAAACTTTGGGTGGACCAATATTAGCTTAACTCAAATATGAGCTCTAAGATAAATTTAAAATAAAAACAGTGAAATAAAGACTCTAGCTGGATTCAAACTCAGGTCTCGAGGGTAAATCATCTAACTTGTACCAACAACACAATGACAGTCCTATATTTTTTATGGATGCACTATTAATTATATCCTTATTTCTGTTAGTTTTTCAATATAGATATACATATGTATACATATTTTTTTCTAAAGTTAATGAATGGACGTACGCCCTCACCTAGAGAGGTGGATCCGCTTCTAGCTATGTCATATTGCAGATCGAGGTTTTGGAATGGATTAATAAGGAAATAGTGTTAGCTTGTTTTCCTTGTCTACCTGATGTAATTATTGATGAATCATTATATGAAGGAGACTTTTTCTTCTCTCTCTTGTAATTGAACTCACCCTTTTAACTTTTTACAAGTACTATTCCTTTCACACTACACATGAATGGATGTTTGGTTCTCCCAAAGTATATAAAAAGAAAAAAAAGGGCAAAAAAGCTGCATAAAGAAAGCCTGGCAGTGCAAAGGAAAAAGATAGCATTGGAATTTGAAATGTAGAATCAAAACCTTGTTTTTTTCAAAAATCACTAAGCTTCTTGTTGTAGTTAATTAAACACATTGAGATTAAGAAAGACAACTTCAAATGAAGAGGTTCCCTGTCACAAAAATAATTACTAGCGGTAATAAATATACAAATTGACAAAGAGTGTTAAATTTTTTATTAGCATTAGTTGATTGTCATTGGATGTAATATCATTATAGGCTTTAGAGACATTTATAAAAAGTGTCAATTATCTCTAAAAATATACTTGGCGGCAATTAAACTATTATCGTTCACTAATTACTGCTAAAAATTCATTTTAATTTGATGTAGTGGCATAATAAGGAAAAGTAACAAGTAAGATCTATAGAAAAATTACCTGTAAATGGGATTTAACATGTGCTAAGGTGAGATCTTTGACATCCATAAGCTCAAGAACTGATTTTGGTGTTGCTCCTAAATACCCCCCAAAAAAATACAAAAAGCATCATATAGTGATTTAAGTTTATATAATCTACTTACTCCATTATTTTACTTAGTTAACAATGAGTTTTAATTAAGTAAAAAAATATAGCTTTCCTTTTCCTATCATAGTCTGTCTGATAGAAAATCGAGTACTTCTTGATCGTGAATATCTAAACTAGTCTGAATACCATTGGTAAATAATCATCAAGGTACTAAAGAAACAAAACCAACAATTATAGGAACACCAACAACTAGTCAACTACTAAAAAATGAGCTCTCATGTATAGAAACTACCAAAAGTACTAATGAACTTTTATGTCAGTTCTTTGTTGCTCTGATTCGTTTAATTAAAAAAAAAAAGATCAAACCATCATGAAATTCAAAGTGCATAAGGAGAGTAGAAGCCTACTTTCATGGCCACCCAAGAGCTCAACAGCATGAACAAAACGAGCATGGAGAGTACTTGTCCATCGCATCCTTGGAGCCCTAGTGCTCCGTTTAACCGGATATCTTGATAAAAATCTTGATCTAAAAAACCCTCCTTGTTGAAAATTAGGTCTAGTAGAGGCACAAGAACTAATTGTGTTGTTAATATTATTATTGCTAATAATAGAACAAGGAGAAGAAGGTATAGGAAATGTAGTAGTAGTAGTAGTAGTACTAGCAAAGGGCTTTTGATGGTACACCGGAATGCCTCTTATTATCATTTGATTTTGTTGTGAGGTGTTATAATTTTTGAGATTATGTAAATAATTAGGTTTTGTTGGATTATTGGATAAAGAAAGGTCAAAACAAGAAGAAGTGTTACTAGAATTTGTTGATTCCACCACATGAGCTCTTTTCCAAAACCCTAAATCCATATGCACATCATCTTCACTTGTAATTTTCCTCTTCCAAGTTGATGATGAAGGTTTGATGTTTGGTGGGCTGATTTTTAGGGATAAGTCTGGTTGTGCTGGGAATAGTTCCATATATCCTTGTTACTTCTTCTGTTCTGACACCGTTCGAATTTCGAGAGTCCAAAAAAAGGAACTTTAGCACATAGCTAGATTCAATTTTTTTCTTTACCCTTTTTTCTCCTTCTCTTCTTTGTTGCTCTCTAGGTTCTCTTCTTTTTTAGCTAGTTGTTTCTTGAGTTATTTGAAGGTTATTACTAACAACTATGATATATATACTAGAAGATGGATTATTTTTTGAGAAAATTAAAGAGATAGGAGGAGGAAGAGAAAATTGTGGATTTTTCCTTTGGGATTTGAGGTCATTTGTAGGGATTTGAGATTGGGAAATAAGAGAGAGGAGGTAGAAGAAAGGACAAGGTATAAATGAAGTGAGTGGTTGTTTTTTTTTGTTGAGTGGTTTTTTTTTTTTTTTTTTTTGGGGTTTTTTTTTTTTTTTGGGGTTTTTTTTTTTTTTTGAGTGGTTTTTTTTTTTTTTTGGGGGGTTTTTTTTTTTTTTTTTTGGGGTTTTTTTTTTTTTTTGGGGGGTTTTTTTTTTTTTTTGAGTGGTTTTTTTTTTTTTTTTTTGGGGTTTTTTTTTTTTTTTTTGGGGGGTTTTTTTTTTTTTTTTTTTGGGGTTTTTTTTTTTTTTTGAGTGGTTTTTTTTTTTTTTTGGGGGGTTTTTTTTTTTTTTTTTGGGGTTTTTTTTTTTTTTTGAGTGGTTTTTTTTTTTTTTTGGGGGGTTTTTTTTTTTTTTTGAGTGGTTTTTTTTTTTTTTTTTTTTTGGGGGGTTTTTTTTTTTTTTTGGGGGGTTTTTTTTTTTTTTTTTTGTGTGTGAGGTAGCATATCTTAGAAAATGACACTTGAGGGGGCTAGTGTGGAGAGGGGTTGGGTAAGTAGGGTCTCTACTTTTAAGTGGACGAACAAATTCAAAATTTAAATTTTGTGAGTTTTGAATTTTAAGGAAGGATAATTTTTTCTCCATATTTAAATCTTAGAATTAATTACTTATTTTTCAAATCATTTTTTAAAATCTAATACTAAACATCAATTAATATGAATAATATAGTAAAATATTCATGTTAATCATATTTTTTAAAAGATATGTAAAATTTAAAGTGGACAAATAAAAATGAACAAATCAACTAATATAATAAAGAAAAAAAATACTATATACTTATAATTTTTTATGAGACGTGGAACGTGACGAAGTAATACTCCCTCCGTCCTGATTTACGTGTCATATTTTGACTTTGATACATTTATTAAGGAAAACAATAATTGATATAGTGAGTTTACCATTTTATTCTTATTAATTGATAGAGTCTCAAATATATTTACTCACTACATTTTTTGAAGGGCATCAACTCAATGTTAATAAATTGAGAGTATAATAATAAAAAAATGTTCCTTGATTTGTTAAATATGACAAGAAAAAATAGAAATTAAATAAGAAAATATTTGATAATTAGTAAATCGTGCTGGAGAAAGTATTGAAAGGAGGGTGTATATTTCACTATTCTTTTTTGGATTCTCATTTGGTGTCTGGAGTCCATGCTGGAGCCTCGACTAAATTTGAATTGCGCACTGTCAGGCCTATTCAGGGGTAGCACTCCCAACAAGATTTTTTCCATATCCAAAACTTAAATCCGAAACCTCTAATTAAGGTTGAAGCAGTCTCACCACTGCACCATAGCTCACAACCCATGCTGATAGTATATTTCATTTTAAGGGTGGGTGGCACAACCACATAATTTCTAGACCTATACATTCACATGAAATGATTTTGCACAAATTCCCATGTACCAATAATGAAACTTACTAATCACCGAATTATGATGAACTATTTTGAGTTCAAGTTCTAAAATGGTGGAACTATTTTGAGAAGTTGTATGCAAAGTTTTTGAAGTGTGAATTTTTGAGTTTAATTTTGAGGTATTTTTGAGATACGTGGTGTCTAAGGAGAATATTAGGGTGAATTCGTTCAAAGTTGAGGTAGTTAGGGGCTGAACGAGGCCTACTTCAGTTACCGAGATTCGAAGTTTCATAAGATTTTGAGTCCAAATTAAAAAATGGTGAACTATTTTGAGTTTTTTTTTATAATTAAAACTAATCATTATCTTGGAGTTTCAGTTTTCACAATTAAGTATAAATTTATAACCATAAACAATAATGATTTTTCAATTATATGGCTAAAATATAGGTCTTTGTAAATTTTCCTGAGTTATCTACTTTCACTCGATACATAAGTTTAAGAAGCAAAAGAATATATCCAAATTATTAATTTATCTGATTTTCTATATTTAGTTGCAAAATTTCACGATACACACATCACACATGCCTCAAAATAGGAAGATTTGTTTCGACTACAAAGGAAAATTCTCCAAACAAATAATAATATAAAAATAGACCCTACAAAAAAAAATTGAGAAAAAAAGAAGAAGACATGCTCATACAAGACTTGACCATTGATCATATATGCTTGGCAAAAGAAGAATATTAGTATGATTTTCTCTATACCATCACAAAATTATTATTTTTATGAGATTGAAGCTGAGATCTCTGGTTAAGAGTTATTGGATTCCAAAAGAAACTCAAATCTCAAATAAGATTTCAACCCAAACCTCTTATGGTTTTTATGTATTCTTCATGGGTTCAATTTATTATGATTCAATTACTTAAATTCAATCCTATTGAGCATGGTTTGATTCAATTATGTGTTTTCCAATTGATTTCATAACTTGAGAATTGTGCTTTTGAGGTTGAGGGAAGAGAAGTTGTATGCAAAGTTCTCGAAGTGTGAATTTTTGCTTGATTTTGAGGCATTTTTGGGATACGTGGTTTCCAAGGAGGATCGATATTGGGGTGAATTCGTCCAAGGTTGAGGCAGTAAGGGGCTAGACGAGGCCTACTACAGTTACTGAGATTCAAAGTTTCATGGAACTGATAAGCTACTACAGACGTCACTCCACCACAACCCTGGTCACAAAACATGACTAATGAAGTAGTAATTGTCACACTCTCATTATCCAAACAATGTATAGACGTCACTCCACCAAAACCCTGATCACAAAACATGACTAATGAAGTAGTAATTGTCACACTCTCATTATCCAAACAATGTATTTGACATAGGTGTAGGATCCTCCTATTATAAGACTAAACAAATTAGCCAAAAAGTTGGAAACATATTGAATCTTTCTAGAGACTTTTAGCAAGTGAACCTTATAGAAAATCCTCAATATATCTTATGAGAAAAACTCATTGAATTATGCTCCTTTTTATTTTGATAAGACCCCATTAATTAACTTTTAGTTATGAGCAAACTCAATACAATTGACCCTTCAATTTTGTGAAGGGTAAAATCAAATCTTTTACTATGTGGTGTCTATGGCTCATTGGTCACAATTTGTCTTTATTTTCCTCTCAAAAAAATTCTGTTTTTTACTCGCCCATGGTTTTCTCTTATTTTCCCTTTTTTCTCAATTCCATGCTCGTGAAAAAAAAGAAAAAAAGACACTACTAGGATATTTGGGCCTACAATACATGGCAGTCCAATCAAATAGTTATTTCCGTTCGTTTTAATTTATATGACGCAATTTACTTTAATTAAAATGAATCTTACAAATTTATTAATATTATTTATATAATTACTAAATTTTGTCACTGGACGTAAAATGAGTAGTTCAAGTTTTTTTAAAATAAAATAATAATAATAAAAATAGTATCATTCTTTTAGAGACGGAGTATAATACATGTAAGGTACATGAAAATTGTGATAACTTTTGTTCAAAATATAGCTCCAAAAAATACATTTTGCAAGAATTTAAAAATTCAGTATGCAAATCCAATATGTATGATCCATTTATCCATGTAGAAGTCGTTCTAGTTTCCAAGTTCAGGTCGAGTCTCTTATAGGCCTTGGCCCTTGGGTTCATGTAGCTTCGCAAAATCAAGTCCCTCAATTTTTTTTCGCTTTTTATATGTTAACATGTCAACTTTCAATAACTAAGTTATATTGATCGATCTTAGTAGAGGGAAGATCGATATTGAGAAAGCGGAAAGTGGTGTGGAAAAACACCGTTAAAGGAGGATTTTGGAGCTTCATGTGCATCTTGCGTCCAATAAATATTGTAATACACTTGGTGATAGTGATTTAAGTGAATAAATTATATCATTGAAATTATGCAAATTAAATTCGTAAATTACTAGTCTCGCTAACATATAATCGCAATCATATTTATATTTTAAAAAAATAAAAAATAAAGCAAGATTGAATGTTCGAAAGTAGTTTAAATTAATGGGAGCTATATGTATTTTCATCAAACTAAGGGGAGCTATATGTAAATTCTCAAAGAAAGCCTATATTTCTTATCTGCTCCATTTTTCACAGAAGAAACAGAGAAGCAAACATGGCTTCTTCTTCTTCAGTGGCTCTCAGTTTTCTCTACCAAAACCCCATTAAAGCTTCACTCTCAATTCCGAAAACTTTTTCTCCTTACTCAAAACTCACATTCCCATCTATTGCGAGCTTTTATTCTGCAATTCCCCGTTTGGATTACAGCAATTTCAAAAAAATCAATCCATGCCTTCATTGCAGCAATCTTCCTACTGCTTCCACAAATAACACTCAGTATGAGGTAATTTTTGTTTTTCATTAAGTACATGAATACTTTAATCATAGACCCATTTGGCTGCTACGCAAAATTCATCTTCTTTTGGGGAAAACTGTATTTACTTTTTTGCCACTGCCATATGCAACTTATCATTACGTTCAATCAACTAACAGATTGATTTAGTAATTAATTTTCGTATATTTTGATAAATGTTTTAAGTAGTACCAAACACATCTTTAAGTCTAATTGGAGTTATTGTTAACTTTTACGTGCAAATTCGAGCTACCAAAAGATGCATCTTATATGTGAAAATTGCATTGATGCATATTATGTATTGTTTCATAATGTGTGTTTGTGTTTGTGTTGTATTGTATAGTAGTGTGTTGTTTAATGAATACAACGTTTGGATTGATTGTATAGTTCTCCGTCGTTATATAATGTCACACATTTATAATTTGAATGGTAAACCTAAAAAAGTTGTAGGGTACGGTGTAGAGCTATTATGAAAATGAAAATGTAGGGTACATGATAAAATAGAATTATTAGTAAATAATAAATAAAGACAAAATGAGAAGAAAATAAGATATGCGATCACACCAAATCGATCATTACACAAAATGGGTTATTTAGTCGTGTTACCTAACGATATGGATTTAAACAATACAATACAATAGAATTTAAGTAACAATCAAAACAAACATTGTACTTAACTAACAATACAATACAATACAATGGGTAACAACCATCCAAACAAGGTGTAAGTCTACATGGTAACCTGTAAAGCATGAAATTTATCCAACAACATATTTTGTTCTTTGTATTTGGTAGTAAAATCTACCTTCACGAGGTAGGGGTGATGTCTGCGTACACTCTGCCTTAACCCAAACCTCACCTGTGGGATTTTACTATGTATGTTGTTGTTGTATTTGGTAGTAAATTTTTAAAATAGTATCAACTACCTGTGAACTTTGCTATTATTCAGAATGAGTTTGCTTCTCTTTACCGACCAAATTGTGAAACTTATTGCAGTTTTCAGATGGCTCCTCTGAGGTGGAGTTAAGATTAGAACTTGGGCAGGGAGATGTAACTCCTAAGGATATATATGTAGATGCAAATGAGAGCTCATTAGCAATTAGAGTAAAGCAATCTGGAATTGTTCGGACTCTCATGGAAACCAGTACTCTGTATGAGAAAATAAAGCCTGCAGAGACAATATGGTAAATGAAAGCACAATTTTAGTGAATTTGTTATATCCTTGTGCAACGTTTGCTGAAATAAATCGTGTCATGTAGGTACATAGATGAAGATCAATTAGTAATTAGCTTGAAGAAGCAAAACTCCGAGTTGAAATGGCCTGACATTGTGGAGTCTTGGGAGTCCCTAAGTGCTGGAATTACACAACTCCTTAGAGGAACATCAATATACTTAGTTGGGGAATCAACTGAAATCAACCAGAGGATTGCTCGAGAACTGGCTGTTGGACTAGGGTATGTTCCTCACTTTCATGAGTAAATGATAATGCTGCATACAGTGACGGAGCTACAGTATTCTTATATGCCATATATTAGTCCTCTTTCACCGAACCTAGGTGGAAAGAGATGAATGGATCATGATAAATAGCCTGAATGGTGGTTTTCCAACATCATTTTTTTTTCACTTGACAAAAGAGATGGATTAGTTACAATTTTCCTTCTTCCACATTCATGATCGTCCTTTTACATTACATTACTGCAATTTCCTCTTTCCCCTGCACCCTCGGGATTCTTGCTTGCTCCTTTAGTCAAGATCTTCTAAAAAATCTGTTCAACTCTTATGGTGGTTAGGTACACTCCACTTTGTACAAAGGAGCTGCTAGAAGCATATGCCAAGCAATCAATGGAATCGTGTGAGTTACATCCATTTTTCTTTTCACAGAAGAAGATAATTATCGTTAAACAATAAGTTTTACAAGGAAGAACAATAGAAAAAGAAGTGTTTACAAGGAAGATCTGAATTTTCATAACTGCACAATGATAAAGGAGATAACTAAGGCAAGAGATAAAGCAAATATTGGATTTTGAACATTGTGTGAATGATGCTCACTGGAACAATTTATTTACTTTCTCACACATCTAAAGGCATAGTAGCTCTTTGTTTGGCTTCACTTAAAAATTTCTTCTTTCCTTTTTCTTTTCTTTATTCAATTGTTCTCTAACCAATTCCAGGGGTTAATGAGGAGGGGTCTGATGCTGTAGCAGAAGCAGAAAGAGCTATACTAGAGAGTCTGAGTAGGTATTTACTTTGTCTTGCATATCTTACTCATTTCACTTGGTACTGGAAGTAGAATGTATTTATATTTGATTCTTGTTTTAGCCAAGCCCGTGCTGTTATTGCAACCTTGGGAGGGAAGAAAGGCGCTGCTGGAAGAGTAAACCAATGGAGGCATCTTTTTGCTGGATTCACCGTCTGGCTTTCCCTTTCTCAAGCCACAGGTTAGGAAACTAAGCTCTCTCTCCCCTTCATTTGGATATACAGTATGTTTTACTAGCCTATCTATTGTTACATTGCTCTTTTTTTTCCGTCCATGTGTTTCCAATCCCCTTCCTTAGATAGTCGAGCAGTTACAGAATACATAGTTATTACAACTTTTTTCTTTTTTGAGCAAGGAATGGAGAACTCAAGTGTACATCATAAATCAGCTGACAAACTGCTCTTCTTGCATGTGGCATTATAAATTGATATTTGTAGTGAATGCTTCTCTGAATTGACTCCAGGGAAGTGGTAAAATTCCTTAGTTGACAGGCCAATATAGCTATAGGTATGTACATGTGGACCATAAATAATGTGAAAAAGAAAAATCACAAAAACTAATCACCCTCTGGGAATATTAATTTTAGCAGAAAAAGTAGTATATTTTCTTTATTTGATTCTTTTTGAGTCTTTCAATTGCTAGAAACATTTCTCTACTGTTGATACTATATAATTTACAGAGAGAAAGAGATAAGAAATGGACATGAAAATAGGAACTGAGGTAGAAACAAGGTTCTCCTGATTCTAAGTGCTTCTGTGAACCCCTATGTGAATCAAACTTAGTAGACAACTATTGGAAGAATCTTAAAATTGGCATCTTAGAATTTTGCACTTTTGAAGTTAGAATCACTGGCTAACACCTGATCGATCAAGTGCGGATAATTGATCATTAAACTGAGAGCAACTGGAGTAAGCAAGGAGGATGAGAAGGTGGTCATCAAAAGTATAATGGAGCTTCAACTTTCAAGTCCATGTTGAAATTGTAGGAACATGACATCACCTCTCTTGCAACAGGGGGACCAGACTGGGGGAATAGCAAACAGTATCCTTTGAAGGACCCCATACATACAGTACAACCCATTAAGAATACTTTTCTTTGTTGTGCTGAAACAGTTCACAACTACCAAGTGCACCGCCAAATTATAATGGAAGTTGTCATATTTCTTAAGCTTGTCGTTGTCTTTGCTAATATCAATTTCAGATGAAGAATCTGCAAAAGAGGAGGCAAAAAGGAATATGCAAGATAGTGGTCGAGGTTACTCTAACGCGGAAGTGGTAGTCAAGCTCGGAGGTTGGGATCCTAACTATTCAAAAGCAGTAGCTCAGGCTGTGCTTAGTGCCCTTAAGCGCTTGATATTGGCAGATAAAGACCTTCCAGGTACACTAAGTCTCATGATCATGCTTTGTTCTATTCTTAGTTATTCACAAATGAACTTTGAGTTTGTTGTGGATATAAAATGAGCTCATTTCCCTTGACATGAACCAGAAATCTACACAAGCTTGTCATGTGTTCTTTACTGTTATTTTTTTCTGTTCTGAAGGGAAAAAGAGTTTATACATAAGGTTGGGCTGCCGAGGTGATTGGCCAGACATCAAACCCCCAGGCTGGGATCCATCAACGAGCCTTGATGCATCTTCTCCGCGGTCATAGCAGAATCACAGTTTATGCATTTAAATGTAACTATTTCTCTACCCCTTTGGCTCTTGTATCAATGTATCATAATTAGAAAGTTTCTTCTTGAGGATATCAAGTTGGATATTCTCAACCTGCTCTTTCTATATTAAGGGGAAACAAAGACTAAGGTCTTGGCCTGCATGGACAAGACTGATTGATTGTCCAGAAAGTTTCCCATTGAGCCCCAAAGGCCATCCGGTTAGTCAGATTTTTTTATGGAAAATAGTGAATTTGTATGCTGTTAATAATTGTCACAAATGTTGCTTATATTCATTCTTTATTCTAATACAGTAACACCTCATTCTACTGGCATCGTTTGCCTAATAATTTTATGACTGCTATAGTGAGGTGTTCTTACATATGTATAATATTATGAGCACACATTTAAATACAATTTTCCTCTTGGACAATTGAACTTAAAAATCATGTGGATGAGATTAAACTTGATTATCATAAATATGTTTACAGAAAAGTAAAATATAACGCGAAAATCTATTCTAAAGAAATTTAGATTGAAATAGTGAAATATTATTATAATTTATAACGAGGTTTGAAAGTATCTTTGTATGTAGTAGTGTCTTTCTGATATCTTCTTGGTTCATACCAACAACCCATACGACCCATAAGTTAACCGTCAACACCACAAATTATGGAACAAAGATGTAATTGAAACACAACAGAGCCACTACTCGATTGTTACATAGAAGTTCTCTTGATAAAAAATTTCCCAATGTGGAGTACGGTAATTTAGAAGAACGAACCAAAAATCCTTTCAAACACAATTAAGAGTATAATATATATTCCGGAAGCTGCCTGTCATTTTCAATTTTCAAGAGATTTGGCCAAAAAATACACACATCATGTATCTCAAGATTTAAGAGTTTCTAGGAGGCAAGTGAATTATAGAAACATGATAATGCAAGTAAAGTAATCGCATCGAGGGAAACTCACAAAGGACAAATTTCACCCCTCAGCTTCAAAGAGATTAAAGTACAATGCATAAGCTTTAGTTAACATACAATGACACCGATGTTTGCTACAGTTTTATTCTCTTCAAGGCCAGGGTGGGGTGGGAACGAAGTTGGTCGCATGTCACCCAACCTAAAACCAATTTAAGCTCCAGTAACTTCTGCTGTGCACCAATTATTGCCATCACAGATAGGAGAGAAATGGAAGTCGCATATATAGAAGAAAAGAAGGGGCAAGTCTCGACATAACTGCATCTAATCACAAAATGTTCAAAGAAACTAAAGCTACATAACACCAAGAACAAAGAAAAGAGATAGAGAGAAGAGGATGACGCTTGATTGGTAAAAGTGGACTCTTGGCCACCAAGCAGGCAAACCACCTTTCTGGTACAGCCTCAACAATTACTCTCCCCACTCGGCACATTCATAAAGCATGGAGACGCGGAAGGCGGCTGCAAACACAAAGGACAAACAATTAAAACCTCAAAAAACCATTCTATACAATTCATTCAGTAGCCTGCATATACCAACTGCACATCCATATACTTGCCAAGAGTAGAATATATAAATCCCACCACATAAAAGAAGCAAAAGAGACTACAGAGAACATAGCAACAAAGGGAAGACCCAAAAAGATGTACTAATAAGATGTGTAAAGACCTATACCAACCAAATTAATAAAATAAACCCAGGAAGATGTAAACCAAGAGAAGTCACGTTGTGGAACGAGACCTCACAAATTTCACCCGTACATCTGAGAAATTCAAAGATCCAGGTGTAAATCACATTTACACTCTCTTAGTTACAAAAATATGCAGCACCTCGTATTTCAGGTCAAATAAATGGTATACTTAAGAGCCAAAATTGCACTTGCCCCTCAATTCCTAATCTAGTTTTCGATTTAATGGAATACAAATTCATCATATACCATAAAAACAAATCCAGTCAATTCTTGAATAAAACACTGATTTAATGAATTCATCGAAAGCTTTGATCAATCCTTCGAGACCATTCCATCATTCCCTACACATCCAGGATACAAGAGGAACAAAGTTGTACTTTACAAGTCATAATTATCTGTTACGAAATAGTCACTCAACTTTGTCTAAATATCACTAGAAGTCACTAAACAATGTTTTGTAATAAAAAATTCAATTCAACTTTACTCAAAGTATCATAGAAAATGTCTTATTTGTTTCCCTCTAAGTGACTCCATGATATTCAGGCAAATTTTAGCTTCTCTCCTCAGTAACAGACTTATTTATTAAAAATATAGTTTAGTGATTTCTGTGATATTTAGGTAAAGGTACTAACTTCTTCATTATAAAAATATTTTTGTTACTTGGGTACAATAAAGTAAAAGCTGAGTGTATCAATGATATTAACCCAAGAGCCGCTTCTAAAAATATACCAGTTGACATGCATGTCCTACATAAATGAATAACATTGAGACATCTATGTAATCTAGCATTTAGATTCTAAATTATCTTTAAGGTTTTTGAAATGACCAGATTCTTGTTCTGATGTTAGGATAATCTCATCCATTAACATCTAGTGGATCATTTACTAATATAGGGAATGAATTTCATCATGCCTTATACTGTAATCCTCCCCCCTACTTGTGTAAGCATTCTTATGATGATGATAGTACATCACTATAAAATTCACTCCTTGGAAACAAAGTAAAAGATAATGGAGAAAATCTGATAATGCCGCCACAACAAGGGCATTCAAAAATTTAGCAACCACCACCAACATAAACAACCAGATTGACTGTATAGTGACAACAGTAAGGTTTCAATACACTTTAAACTAGAGGATAGATTCTTGGACCAAAAAGGAAATACAAAACAAAAGGATACATATGCCACCTAAACTTTTTAAGAAAAACATGCCACCTAAACTAAGAGTAAACCAATTTTTTTTCCTACTTTGCTTAAACCAAAATCAATATATCAATTCGAGACAAGTGCAGTTGTCAACAAACACCCCATCGGAAGTACAAAACTACCAAATCATACATGGATCGGAGCACAGTACCTTACACTGGAGATTGGTTATGGTAGACTTCAATAACTGATCACCCACTATCAACCTCAGCCTTCTAATGAAATCGTTCCGGGAAATTTTCTTGCTCTAAGAAGAAAACAAAGGAGAGAGGTTCAGGGCGCAGGAAGAAAGTTAAAAAGGAAATTATTAGACACAACTGTCAACACAACATACCCTGAACAAGTCATAATGTGCATGAACCAATTTCAAATCTTTTGGAGACACTTTAGCTGAAATAGCTCCGAATAACATAGAGAAAGGCATCCAGGGGGATTTAGGGGATTTATTTGTACCCACACCAACACCACGGGATTGCTGTATGTTTCTTACAAATTGACAATTCCCCTAATAGCATAAAACAGGAGATGTTAAAACAAGGATATTAACTTATTGAGAAGACTTGGGCTAAAAATCCAAAGAAATTTCCATACTTCTTTGCAAGTGAACGATAAATTATTAAATGAAAGAAAAAAATATCGAGCAAAATGAAATAACTTTTCCCCCAAAATTGCAAACACTAGAAGAAGGCAGAGGCTAAAAATAAAAATATATCTTTTGAGTTTTGACTAGGTTATTTCTTAACTAACAGAACAGTTCCAATTAGAAAACAAGCAAAACTGCCTTGCCACCTAATAGTTTCTACATGTAGATGTGCTATGTAAAGCAATTGCATTGACAATCTCATTACTGTGCCAACAGCAACACAAGTCACAAGCCAAAAAGAAAGAAATTTATCACCCAGTTTGCTTCCTATGGTGTCAAGATATCATCATACTGAATGCTCCTTTAGCTAAAACTTGAGAACAGTCCCTCACTGGAAACTACACACACCCTTTTGCTTAGACTCGGAAGAATCAACTAAAAGAAGAGATCATTCTCTTTCTTCCAATAGTAAGATTACCGTAAGCGAGGAGATCAAGTGCAACAATGCTTAACATCAAAACAGTTTTGCTGACAAAATGATCAAAATTTTAGAATTCACACATCCTCTGAGAAGCTAACTTTAATCCACCTCTTACAAGTTCGCCAAGGTCTGTCAATGAATGAACATTCATATATAGGCAAAAATATGTGCTGATACAAAGCCTTCAAACCTCATATTGCAAATTCTTGTGCGGACCCGCAGCAAAAAATACAATCTCAAGTCATAGATCAGTTTTCTGAAGACGAGCGCACAGAAGGTACCCACTGGAGCAATCAACTTGTGCCAAGAGAAGCACTTCATGTTACCCCATATTGATGTAGTAAGGAAAATAGAACTCGCGTTAGTTATCTTCCCCTCAAAATAATTTTTGTTAACCTCTATCATATTAGCAAAACAATAACAAAGACCATTTATATTTACTTAATTTTTAATGCTTGCTGTTCTTTTTTTTGGGGCGGGGAATCGGGTGGAATGAGGGGCAAGTCGAATGAAGGATTACCAATTCTGTAGGCAATTTATTCAAGTCCAACTGCTCCTCAGATCCCTGAGAAGTAACTCTGGAGACATCAAGCCGACTTTCTTCCTTTATTGGAGCCCCTGGAAATAACATACAAACTCAGAGCCACTTCTGAAAATAGATGGTAAAAACAAACACAACCAAAATTAAAATGTATTTGAACATGAAGATTACTCAATCAGTAAGCCAACCATCAGTGAGTGGTAATAAAGTAATTTGAAAAGTATAATTACTGAATGGCACATTAAATCGGCATAAATGTTCTTTTTACGCCTTGGATAAATAAATCAATATGTTATGCTGTAAAATAGGTGGAACATCTTTATCTCTCTACTTCAAAAATACCTTTGAGCAGTGTATTATGATTGCAAGTTTCTCTCTTTTAATCATTGATAAGCTAGTCTTACTCTAGAACCTTCTCCATAATGATATAAAAGTTCTTATGTATTAAAATAAGGCATCGTGGAACTAAATAGCTAGTGCCATCGTGTTTAACGTCCTCCAAAAGCCCATAAAATATCAATGATGTAAGCCAAAATCCCACAAACTTCTTAACAATGGACTATCAAGCCCAATTATCTGAAAAAGACTCCAAACAAATTAATCTATGGTTTCCAAGCAATGTTCCATTAAATGCAGCCTTCAGCAGTTCCGAATACATTTTGAAAATCTAAAAAAGGAAATCAAACAAAATATAATAACGATGACCATCAGATCATAAATAGTTTAGATCAAGATCCTTCAATGTGGGGCACTAGAAATAGAACAATCACATAACAAGGCTAAGAAACGTGTCATTGTCACAGTGACCCGAATCCTCAACATTACATGTGCGGAAAGTGACAACACAACCTGACAATTGTTAAGAAAGTTACAAAGTTATTTACTTCACAAATAACAAAACAATAGTGTTGCACATCATAATAATCATTACAAGTATTCAAAACAAGAGCCAACTTCTGTGTTCAAAACTTTTCTCAGGCAGCAAATATCTCAAAATCCCATCTTTAAATAGTAGGAAAAGTAGTAACACAAGACATGATCGCCAAAGTGGTGCACATCCAAATCTTTTGTGTTAGTTGATCAAGCATAGTAATTTTATTTTTAAAGCAAGTTTTTTTTAAAAGGGAAGTAGGTCCCTGGATGTAGAATTAACAGATAATGTTTGACTGATTTCACAGATAAAACGTGAACTAAAAAACTCTGTTACTTTGGAAGTCTGAAGTACTGCAATATTAAAAATAACAAAGAGGAAATGCTGTAGTTTCTCTTTAAGGGAAGATGAGACATACTCAGGGTAATCAACAATCAACACACTATTTAACTTCATACTAATCATGATATTCTGACATTTAAATGTAAGGAAAACGAGATAAATAAGACACCTTCTGCTCCTGAAGACATCCTGAAGCTCACAACATATTCGGGATATATGTGTGTGTTCATATTCATGTTCCAAACAGTATAGTAAGTAGGACTCTCCAGATCATCAACACCACTATCATATTTCTCATTGCTTGGGTAAGATTGCTCAGAGCCAAAATGCAAAAGTTCTTCATTGCCCAAAATGACACGACAAAGAACCATGTAACGGATGCCATTTTCGTCAATATCACAGCTAGCGGCACTGATGAAGAGACAAAAAAAAAGTGAAACTGAAGTTAGATCCTCCTGAAAGATAAGATCAGTGGAATACAGAGGACAATTATTTTTTTTGACAATTATTGTTTCTTTTGTTTTTTTTTTTTTTTTATGGGGGAGGGGGGGATGTTTTCATTAAATATCAGGAGATGATATCATAATCACAACCAAATGTGTTCAGAACACAGCATTGTGTTCTTTAAGATATTATTTCCCCTTTTTATTTCCTGAACACCCCCTGCAGTTATAGGAGGAGCGCAGTAAAAAAAATTGGAACTGCATAATCACAATGATCAATGATCTCCATTAAGCAACTGGATAAATTTAAAAACCATTCTAAGATCATGATATTGGAACTCCAAACAATAATGAGATCATCAATAAAAATGATTTCTCATTACAAAGTATTACCCAACCTTTTAGAGGCACAGTCCTGGGCAATGAGGTGCACTCCGACGCCAAGATTAGTCTTCTGTCCACGTGCCCCATGCATAAGGCCATAGTTCATAATTGTAGATACTACCTCTTTGGAAGCGGCAAGCCAAGCATACCGAACATTGGAGTTCCCACGATACTTTTGGGTTATCTCAACCTGCTTCTCAAACAGTTCCAAGCGATTTCTCATATATTTACTTAAGCATTGACTAATTTTGACTATATCCACCATACAGATGGTATTCATTCCCTTAACAAACATAGTTTTAACAGATTCTGCATCCACCAACTTAAGTGTATCCTCTAATATAGGAGACAGACTTTCCTGATCCTGTTGATTTTCTGCCACATATGATTTTTGATCAACAGCAAATTGTTGATTATCTTTTAAAGGATCGACTTTAATCCTTTTAACACGGACATTTGACTCTTCCACACCTTCATCCACTTTGCAATTATTCGGTCCATTAAAATCTATTTCAAGATGCAACTTGATGTTAGTTGCCCTATCCGGCTCAGCAGCACTGAATTCTTCAGTTCTCTGCGATTGGATTTCAAAGTTGTCATGCATTTTACAACTGAGGAGACATAAATCAGGGAAGAAACAGCCACCTGCTTCGTCTATCCAGGCGATGGGTTTCTCTAATCCAGTAACCAAATTTACCTGAACCATATATAGAATATCAAGTATTACATGAAAGCCACCAAAGTTCACCTCAATCACAGCCTTCTTTGCACGAAAATCTTCTTTGACTATACGAACAATATCTTGAGGGAAATCATTCCATTCACCATTCTGATGATATAAAACACGTTGTGGCAATCCACTTTTAATGAAATTTGAGTAGTTCTTAAGTGTCGATTTCCTGAGATGTGATCTGCAATTAGATTCACCTTCTACAGTCCTTTTCCTCTTACCAAGCTTGCTATAAAATGAGCTACAATTTGGTTGAAATGATAGCTCCTCCAGCTTCTCAGTGCCAGCTCCAACTATACGTGCCACGTACTGAGATGCTACTTTACTTTTTGAGTCGACGTCAGCTGTCCTACGGTCATTATCTAACACTTCAACCCAGTTTGACTCCATTTATCTACAGGCAACTACTATTTACAAATTTCTAACAGAAAGACTAAATCCTAAACTAGTATAGCACAGGTCTGTCATAACGAATTTCTGAGAAGCCGCATCATGAAGAACGAAATGCAAAACCTGACAGGAGAAAAAAGGCAATTAGAAAACCGTTCATTCGAAATAAAATGGATAAGGATCTCTTCACATGAGCAGCACGATACTCGCATAAAAGAACATGTCATAGTTAAAAATTACATAGCTAAGGTAATCTAACACTAACTGAACACTGAGTCCAGCAATAGAAGTAAATTTCATGTTTTTTGGTGTGCGAAACAAAAGCAAATATTTTTCACACTTCTTTGTGAAAGAAAAAGTAAATTTCATGCCTAAACATATATAACTATGTGCCAAATTTATTTACTTCCTGCAAGTGTGAACATCTCTCCCTAAAATCAGTAAATTGTTCCGATGCCTATGGAACTTTGAGAAACCTACCAAATTCTGCAATGAGTGGCCATCTCGGCAGAAGCACGTTGTCTCCATAATGTTGATGTCAAGTCAACAAATTTCCCTTTGTACAAAGGTAACTTACGAGCTAATTTAATTCACCTCCTCTGAAAACATAATTTTTGTTAGCATTGAAAGACAAAAAGATGCACATAAAAATGCCGAAACTTAAATTTCCAGATAAAAGGAAATAAATAAAGAAAAAAGGAATTAAGGTCTTATCATTATCTTTCTAGCAAGAATATCAAGATTAGCATTACACTTAAATCTCTTACTTGCACTTAAAACTTCAGCTAATATTCAACCATGAACAAACACCAGAGAAACAACCACGTGAACTTTTTGTGTTTTTCACCTTTTTGTTTTCAAAACCTTCTTGAATTAACTTATAATTCAGCAAACATGTAACCCCAATAAAATATATACATACATATTATGATTTAGCACTTCTCGATAAATATCATTTTTTATTATTCTATTGGGTGTACAAGAAAAGGACTTCTTCTTGATTATTGGCGCCTCACACCCAACCATTCAAGATAACGCTCGTATCCTCTGTATTTCAGAGGCGGTTGGCACAGAGTTAGCTGAGTGTATATATAGGTGTCTCCTGTCTGTTGGTAACACCACGATGGGAGACTATGAGTAGAACTATGAGGGGCAAAGATTCTAATCCAAATGGCTAGGTAATTTCGTCACATGCCGCCTCCTTGACTGGACAGTTACTGAGGATGTACTTATTACCATGTGGAATTGTCAAGGTGCCGATGTCGCCAATTTACACACAAGCTTTCATGGCTATACAAAGTTAGCATTGTTCTCATATTTCAATTCTTCAATATAAACATGCCCGCAAATTCACAATATTGTCAAGTACCCCTTTAATTAGTCAGATGCCTCTCCTTGTTTTCTCAACAACTGGGACACACAATCCGCATGTCTAATTAAGAAGTGATAATCAAATTAAGTATTCCGCTCTAGTGTAAAAATATAACCCTCACTTAATTTAATCTCATCTTCGTATATATAAAACCTCAATAAACTTACCTGGAAAATGAAAAAAAAAAACTTGCTACTTCAATAATTTATCAAACCGCACCGCAAATAACCAGCAAAAGTCAAATAATTTTTCATGATTTATGTAACAAGAAAAAACTTTAAAAAACGATTTTTTTTTTCTCTCAGCACAATTTTTCATGATTTTATAACTAGAAAAAACTTCAAAAAATACTCACAAAATAGAAACAAATCGGAAAATAATATTTTATCACAAATTAATTCCAGAAAAATAAATTCCCAGCCGATCTACCCTGGAAACCTTCGGATTTAGCAAAATTACTTCCAAAACAACGCAAATCGAAACAAATCAGTCCAGATCCAAGCAGTGAACCAAAAAAAAAAAAAACTTGTTTTACCCTGCTTTAACATATACCTTTCATAGATCAAACGCCGTCGTCTTTATCTTTGTGGTCGTCTCGGAGAAAGAATCAAAGGATACAGAGAGATAACTGAGGAACGAACGATCAAACAAAGCAGCGGAGATCACGAGACGACGGCGTTGATACGGAGATGGAATTCACTGAATAGCTTGTGAAACTCATCAGCTAAATTATTTTATAATTAATAATAAAGAAAACATTTATAGTTTCTGAGAAAAATTCAACACTTTGAATTGTAAGTTACTTGGGCGAAAAGAAAGAAAATAAATTATATTTTTGAGCGAAAAAGATAGGAAAGAGAGATGGGTCGGCAACATTACCTTGTAGCTTCCATTAGTGAAGGTATTATCTATGTAAAGGGGTAGTGTGAAGGCAAACGATGTCGTTTTAGTTCTCGAAAATACGTAAACGACGTCGTTGTATTTGTTTTGTCCGTTGTGTATACTTTTTGACCTTTTGTTGAACTATTGAAAAAGTTGTTTTCAATTTAGCCTCTTTGATTGAAGGGTGTATTTGGTTTTTCAATATTTTTTATATTTAATTAGTTACATAAAAATAATTTTTTTTTAAAAAGAACTATTAATGTTTTGTTGATGGTGTCTATTCATTTCTTAAAACATACCCTTTTATTCATTTCCACTGTCGGGCAGAAAACCCTAGTTTCACTTATGAGCATATTTTATGTCGATAAAAAATAATCGCATTAATCATTTTATTGAAGTGAATAGCTTAATTTTTAAAAATTTTAAATACGCATAACTTCAAAATTTATAATTAAAATTTTGTGGAGTTCTGGTGTTTTTTATTTTGCAATATTCTTTGTATTTATAAATATTTGGTTTAATTGAATATAAAAAAAAAATGGATTTTTGAGATATGGCTATCAAAATTTAAAAATCAAAATATAAAGTATAAAAAAGTAGAAGATGAATGAAAAATGTGGAGTAAATAACCCATATTTATTGTTGAGGAAAGAAATATAGTTCACATGAGGAAGAAAAAGATATAAATTCATGTGAGGAAGAAATAAAACGAACTATCTCGGATACTATGAACTCCTCCGAAGGGAAGGATGGCAATTTAATTATTTATCCATTTGGGTCTGATAGATTCTATTTTTCTCTTTCTTCAATAGAAAGGAGGGGGGTCAATTTTCTTGTAGAGTTGTATGCACAAAAAGTGCATGTACGATTGTTCAATTCTATTTTTTTTCTATTATTTATCTTTCTTTTCTCTTTGCTTTATCATGTGAGATAGAGGAAGCTCTTATTTTGTTATATCATTAGGATAATGATACATGAACCTTATAGTGCTTCTTATATGGCACAAGTAGGCGAATTTGTCCTGATTAAAACTGATGAAATTATGTGAAACCCTCACAAGGGTTTATGAACAAAGAACGGGTAAACTCTTCTGGATTGTACACGAAGATATGAAAAGAGATATTTTTATGTCAGCAATAGAAGCTCAGGCTTAATATTACCTTTACTTGATGTAATATTATTTTGGATGAATTGGAAATTGATGAGGATAACAGGGTTAAAGGATGATAGTTATTATTCGCTCATATATGACCGAACTGTCTGTTTTGATGTGTGTTTCTAGAGAAGGTTCTTTTTTGTGCTTAGGATTAAAAAAATGTATATTTTAACGTTGGACTCTGTTATTCTTGGCGTGCCGGAATTTCAATCAATTTTTAAAAGTTTAATTTGAATTTTTTTACATATAATTAGATCCATTAAACACATCACGTAAAATCCTTTATTATAAAATAATTTATAGTTATATCACAAGTAACATGTAAAAAATTTGGTTGATTTTTAAAATTATATCAGTGTCATAAATTATGACATAGAAAATAATATATATTATTTTTAAATTACATAAAAATATCATAAATACAAATTATTAACAATTAAAATATTTAAAAGATATTAAATTTAATAGACTCTCCAAATTTCATTTGTGTTCATCTTTAACTTTTCTTATTGCATCCAAAAGTTCTGGTATTGTCCTTTCGAACTACACCATAATATTGTGAAGAGTTATAGATACGATAAGTGTTTCCTTACGCATTATTGGTTCTAAAGGTATTGTATCATCTACAATTTCATTGTCAACATTGTTTTTTATGGTATCCACAATTTCTTCTAAACTTTGAACTACATAATTAAATAGGTTATTGACGTTCATTTTATTGCGTTAACCGAGATAATTAATCATGACCTCAAGTACATAAATGACATTTTACATGTGGGTGGGTCCATTCAAATTTTATGAGATTTCATCCTCCAAATATATTTTATAATGTCAAAAATAATTTGTTGCTGTCTTTTGCTGAAAATTTGTCGTCCAAGTCGGGATTGTCAAACTCATAACATTCAAAACATATTTTTTATTGGATTAGTTTCATGTCTCACTTCATAGCCTCTAATATCCTACGATAAAACTTGTTCCGATAATACATCTAGAAAGCTTTTATTATCTGAGCATTATAAGGTTGAATCTCAAAAAACTCTATAAATTAATAATTTATCAATTAAATAATACTTTTATAAAATAAAAATATTTCACGTCCCAACTATACTAATTTAGTGAAGTTTTATTGTAATATGAGACGAAGAGGGAAAATAATTAATTTTAGCAGCTAATCCAAAAAGACCATCAAAGTTAAACCCTGCAAAACGCAGCTTAAACCCTGCTGCAATTCTCTTGCAACTCAGCAGAGTAGAAAGCGAAAATGGGGGAAAACGATTTGTGGGACGATTCAGCCCTCGTTAATGCGTTCAACGATGCCGTATCCAAGTACAAGGTTCTCCCTTCACTCTACAATCTATCAAAACTCACACTTACATCGCTCTTACTAGTTATGTCAGCTGTATTTTCAATTTTTGCTTTTAACGCAGTTCTTCTGAACTCAAAATTGCTCCTCTTTCTAGATGTATTAGTAATCTAATCATTCATATTCCTTCTCTAGTTGGCGATAATTTTTGGACTTGATTAGTATAATTTAGGTAAAAAATGAAATACAAATGGAGTGGAATGGGATAATAGAGGGTTCATTTACCCGAACAGTGTTGTAATTGAGGGTAGCTGTTGTTTTAATATTACATATGCAATTGTAATACTTTCTGGCTTCAATTTAAGATATTCAGGAAGAAAATTAAGAAACCCCATTTTTTGTTTTTCCTTGTTAGTATGGACTACCAGCACGAAATTCATTAGGCTAGAGTGTTGATCGCATTGTATGTGGTCAAAAAGGAACATGGTGTCATTTGGTCTTGATTATAGTTGTTTTCAGGTCATCTTGTAGGCACTCGACTATTCAACCAAGTACCTCATTACTCCAAGTCTCTGACTAGCACAGGTGTTGGGTAACTCCCAATCAAGGCATAGGTAGAATAGCAGTGTAGTTAATCTCTTTTAGGTTGAATTTTTTTTCACTTGACAACTTTTGCTATTGGCCTTTAGTCTTGAGTAAAGCTCTAGGGAGTTGGATATTGTGAAGAGATTGGAAGCATTAAGTTGGAACGAGAAAATGATATTTACATGAGGACCCATCTTTTCTACTTTAATTGTGCCTTTCATTTATTTGACTTTGGGTTCTAGTATGTCAAGGGGATGATTTATGGTGTTTTTTGCTGCCAATGTATCTGAGATGACAGGGTAGAAAGAACAGAAGCGATGTGGATTCCGTTATATTGTGTTGTCGGAGGAGCACTAGAGAATTGTGTGGTGCTGGAATAAGGGAAAGGAGGGCTAAAGAGAGAAAAAAATGTTGTTTTCCGTTACGGGAGGGAAGAAAGCATTTCCTACAATGTATGTACCAGAGAGCAATACTTAGTGATAAAGTTCTTTTAAAGTAATTTTTAGGTATACTTTCAAGGATGTAGTTCATTTTATTTACTATGTCCTGCGTTTGAGGATGTTATGAGAGATGCTTTTGTCTTTATCTGAGAGCAAGTAGAACTTTCCTGGGTGCATCTTCCATTATGCAGGCTATTTTCGTATGTGAAGTTGGGTCTACTAATTTCTTTTCTGTCATTCTTACTTAAAATCTTGTTGAACTTCAATTTAAGTTTGTTTTTATCTCTGGGATGCTGGATGCCACAGTTGAATAAAGTATCTTGGCTCTCCTTTCTCCCCCTTTGCTGTTCCTTCTTCTTAACGATCATCATCCTCGACATCATTTTGATTCCACTACTTCTCTGCATTGGCCATGATCTTTTGACTCCTCCTAACTTCCCTAGCTTCCATACAGCCTGATTTTCTCTCAGACCCTCCAAATCAGTCTTCATCCCTACCCCTTCCATAAAGACAGCCAAATTTAAGTCACAGCTGCTTTTGCACAGAGCCTAGAATCAAACACAATACTTGTTTACTGATTGTTATCATTTCTTACTCCTTTTCCCTTTCTAAGAAAACTTTATATGTTTCTCTTGATGTTCTTTCCAATTTCCAGATTATGCATAGTAAAGGAGCTAAAGTTAGCAGCAAAGAGGAGAATGTGACAGCTCCTGACGACGGAAGCAATGTGCTTAAAAGGTCCATTTGTGATTCAATTAGAGTGATATTTCTTTTTATTTTTTCTTTCGAACTATTTTAATGATTAAAAATTATTATAAAGGAAATGCTATCAGCTAAGAAGACTCGGACATTTCTAGCTCTTAATGAATTCAATTTATGACTCAAACTGAGTGATATTAAATGGAAAAGTTTGTTATTTTCTAATTCTTAATGAATTCAATTTATGACTTCAAATGAGTGCTATTAAATGAGCTTGAAAGGCCTATTCATGGTTTGAATCAACTGATATTTCTTTTTATCTCTTCTTTGAGCTTTTTAGTGTTAAAAAAATAATACATAGGAAATGCAATTACTTGAAAAGATTTGCACATATCTACAGAATTGGAAAAGTTTGGTGTTTTCTAACTCTTTTTATTACGTAATTCTCTTAAATTGATGCATCTTTAGATGTCTGCTAGTAGTTGATTTGTTCTGCTAGGATTTCAACTTAGAGCTATGTTAAGTACTTTTACTTTGCCTTTCTAGTAGGGCTGATTAAAGTTATTACATATTCCGGTTGGTAGACTTATAGGTCATGTATCATCTTTTGATGATTTATCGTTGCAATACGCTGTTTACATGCCACAACTTCCCCTGTTTATTGCTTTATTGATCTCCCTGTATCCACTTCGTTTTCTTTTTGTTTGCTTCACATGTGCCAGCCTGGGTAGTAAATATGCAGAGGTACTCCCTCTGTCCCAATTTATGTGAAGGAGTTTGGAGTACTTGGGTCAAAACACTTGATTGTGACTATGAATAAACTATACATATTTGAAAACTATCCCCCACTTGTGGGATATCACTGGGTATAATGTTGCATTTGAAAACTTTGCGACATACTACAGGTCAATGGTCAACATCTAATGATTCAAAATATTTTTAAGAATAGTCAAAGAAAAAACTGTTTTACTCCCCAAACCGTAATACCTTTACATAAAATGGGACTGAGGGAGTACTTCTCGTGATAATCTTTTTCAAGTTACATCAGGAAAAAACAATTTACTGTCTGGAGACTGACATTCTTCTTTATCCTCTTTGTTTTGTTTTCACCTGTGTGGATGAAGCAAAGAAGAGAGAGATGATAACAGCAAAGTTACACCAGATACCACTACAGAAATGGGGGATGCAAGCAGCCTTCCACTAGTAAAAGAAAATTCCTCTTTTGAGGCAATTCCTCCTGAAAACCATACTGGTCAACTGAATGAGCAAAACACCCAGGATAAGGCCATAGAGAACAGCAGTTCACAGAGTTTAGAAGATTACAACCAGTTACTCTACAAATATTATGAACTTGAGGATCAAAGGCAAAAGATTTTGCAGCAACTTAACCAGTTTGGCATTTGGGGTGATCAAAATTCTGGTTCTGCTTCTCAAGAACATCAAGCTTATGCATCACATAATTTAAATCAAACAGATTCTTCTTTCTACTGCCCATATGGATGCCAAAGTTGGGTGTCTCCATGCACTGCATCACCTTGTTGTTTGTGTGTAAATCAGGATGACAAACCATGCGATGCTTCTTTACAATGTGTTCAAGAAAAGAAATCATCTCCTCAAAACCCTAATTTGGTTGATACAGCAATGAAAGCTGCAGAAAAAGCACTCTCCTCTTTAAAGCAAGCTTCTAACACGGCTTCACTGAATTCATTTGCAAAGGAAGGTGAGCAGCTCTCTTGATGCTTGAGTGCATGACTGCTTTCTTTTTATGTCTAGGGTGTGATGTGGTAGTAACTGGAAGATCCTTCAATTTTCTATTACATAATGAGGTGAAATGAATACGGACAAGAAGAAGACAGAGGTGGAGAAGAGGGGGGTGGGGGGTGGGAGGGGGGAGCAAGTTGTTACTTGATTGATTATGGATTACATGTGTGTTTGGTACAAAGGATTTTCCAATTTCCCATGTTTGGTTGGTCAAATATTTTGGAAAACGTTCTCTAGAAAAACAAGCTCCTTAAAATCAGGAAAATGACTTGCCTAATAAAGTAGGGAAAGCAAGTTTCAATAGTGACATTCCACATTGATTGTGTCCTCCCACCTTCCAACACATCTCATCTTTACCCCCGCACCCCTTCCTCCCCACCCTCACCTACCATAGTATTTGTCTAAATTATATACAATTGCTTTTAGGATAATATTTGCTTACCTACTGAACACGAAAAAATAAGTAGGAAACCCACTTATTTTCCTAGGGAACATTTTTCAAGAAAATATTTTCCATGGAAAACACTTTCCTTCATACCGAAAACACCCTACAAATGAAGATATTTTCTTTAGGAAATTTGCAATGAAAAATTTTCCTTTAGTAGAAGTCAACATCTCAGTATCTCTGGGTAGCAGGGCAATTGAGCAATCTCTGTCCATTGATTCTAGGTCCTGCTACACTGAATGCATGTTGATGACTTACTGCTAGGAGCACTAGCATCATATAATACAATGAGGATCTCAAATTTACTACAGAAATTCAGAGAACAACAAAAAGATCCAATATGATGTGAGAAAGAACTTTAATCTTTCAAATGTCCTTATATTCTTTTAAGTACTTTGTTTTAACTCTTTCTCATTTCAGGAAAACAAATAGAGATGATTAACCCTGTTGCTGCAGAGAAAACTGGCGGCTTGGAGACGGATCTAGCGGAAGTGCTGAATGCATGGTACTCTGCCGGTTTTTACACTGGAAAGTAAGTTTATGTGAAGTTCGATTCTTCAATGGATGATCTGATATTCTCCAGTGTACCTTTCTGTGGAAACTGTTGCTTAACACCAAACTCTTGCAAATGTGGTAAATTTGAAAAAAATTGAAAGCAAGCTGTTTCAGAATCAGACCATGCAAATATTTGCTCGTAAACATAATTTTCTGGTTGAAGTTCAAAAAGGATCCATATCACCTCTTCAGTTGAGTGACTTTACTCTATAAAGGTTAGCTGCACGAAGTTCTCTTGCTGTCCCGTAGAGAAAAAAATGGCTGGTGATATCTTCTCATCAGCTGCTTAAGATTTAGTGGGTAGAGTTATCTGATACTACTTTAGTTGGTAGGAGGTAGCAGGTACCTGTGAAATAGTCAAGGTGCGCCCAAGCTCGTCCGAACAACATCGTTGTCAAAAGAAAGATAAAGTCTTCAATGATGGAACCTTTAAAGGCACCAGTGTAAGAATTCCAGTTGTAGGTCAAAGGTAGACGACAGTTAAGACTTAAGAGTATGGTTCTAAAGTCTTCCAATACTAATATCTTTTCTGTTGTGAGTATTTGAAGTGCTCTCATAGCAGGATTTGGGTTAATATTCATTAGAAGATGACCTATCTCAGGGTGTGTTTGGTACAGAGGTTTTCCAATTTTCCCTCGTTCGGTTGGAACAACTTCCCTAATGGAAGTAGGGTAATCAAGTTTCACAAATGGTATTCCACATCGATTGTGTCCTTCCCACCCTCCAACACAACTCATCTTCCCCGCTATTCCCATAACCCCAACCGCACACCCCTACCTACACTCTAACCTTTCATAGTACTTGTTTAGATTATATACAACTGTTTTTACTTTTTAGGGTAATAATTTTTGCTTACATATCGAACACAAGAAAATAAGTAAGATGCTGCCCACTTATTTTCTAGAAAAAGTTTTCCATGAGTGTTCCCGTTTCAGTTAGATTTGTAGCTCAACCCCTGAAATTTGGATGTGATGCAGGTATCTTTCAGAGCAATCCAAGAAGAGAGATGGTTAGCATCGTACTGATTCAGTTGGAACTCAAATGTGTTGTTGTCAATTCGACAGAGAAAAAAATCATGTATTAATGTTTGTGCACTAGAATTCAAAGCTGTGATGTAAAACTAGACTTTGTACAGCATTTCTGGTAGGTTGATTTTTCGAAATATTGACAAAACAGTTTTTTTTCTTTTTTTTTTGGGGGGGGGGGGGGGGGGGGG
>NW_006239074.1:810541-819267 GCF_000226075.1 Solanum tuberosum | reverse complement strand
GGGGGTTGATTTCAAGTGTTTATGAGCTTCAGTTTTTTTCTTTCACCCTCACCTCTTTCCGTAGGTGTTTGCACATGAATTTGATGATATGTGAAAAATGAGAGTAGTATTTGAAGTTAAATTAAATAGTGTATTAGAAAATTAAAGTTGTGTTTGAAACGTGCATTTTACTCTAGATTTGTTGAAGTTTTGTGAGGAAAAATAAATTATTTACTTGAAAATGTGGTTCAACAAGTTTTTCAAATTTTAAAAACTCAGCTTCAAGTTGGAATGAAAAATTGACGTATTATTAGACAAATTTTGTTCTATTATTTTGGGAAAAGCAAAATGTTTTATTTGAAGTAGAAATTTTTGGGTTGATTTACTCAAATGTCCTTTTTTTAGGTTGCAAATTTTGTTCATATTTTGATAAATTGTGTTTCTGGGAAATTACCTTTCAGACAAAAATAGATAGAGGTGTAATATTTAAGCATATATTAAGCAATGTTGCATACAAAATACTAGACTGTTGTTTAACGTTTGTAATAACTTACAAATTTAAGTTTGTGATTTAACATTTTCTCATTAGACTTTGCTCAAAAGAGATCTTTAAGTCATGATTTAAAAGGTCTATAAGCAACCAGAGAAATAAAAAGAAAATTACTTAATAAATCGATATTCCAAAAAGGAATAACTGAACAAAATTTCTGAAAATTTTGTTCATCCATTATATCCAATCACATGAGACAATAGTACTATTTAGTATAATGATTTTAGAACGGCATGATTTTCACAAAAAAGATATACCTGTATCGGAAAATCTATTAATAAAAATAATATTTGATCGCAAAATTTGTCCTTTAAATAGGATGGTCTTTAATTTTTGCTTTTAAAATTGAACTTATGCCTAGTAAAGTACAAATTTTTAAGGGCGCTGGGGGCATAACTTATGAATATTATAATTATAATGTGAATATAAATGTATGCCGGCTAAATGGTTTAACGACTAACACCTTGTTTGGATAGTTGTTACCCATTGTATTGTTAGTTTAAATATGATGTTTGTTTTGACTATTACTTAAATTCTATTGTATCGTATCATTTAAATTCATCGTTAGTAATGACGAAAAGACTCATTTTATGCAGCGACCGATTTGGTGTGATCCTGTCGTTACCTTAATATTTTCTTCTCATTTTATCTTTACTTATTATTTAATAATTATATTTCATCATTTATCATACCTTTTCATCATAGCTCTACCCCGTCTCCTATTTTTCTTGTAAGTTTATCACTTAAAATTATGAATGTATGACATTATGTAACAACGGAGAACGATACAATCTATCCAAACACTGTATTCATTAAAATAATATAGTTAGATGCAATACAACAAAATACAATATAATACAATATGATACATTATGAAATAATACGTAACAATCATCCAAACAAAATGTAATACAGGGGGCAAAAGTGCATTTTTCCCATGAGTTGGGCCAATTTCTAATAACCCACATTTATTTAAGCCCAAATATAAATAGAGGTTTATGTCTCTCTGCCTTTAACCCTTCTCCTTGGTTGCTCTGTTCCTGCTGTTTGCTGTTTGAGGTCTCAACACTCGCTTAATCTCAGCTAAATATAATTCAAAGCTTGAAAGGGAACGAGAAAACATCTAATTCAGGTATTTTCCTCCACTTAATCGTTGTTTTTTAATGCTTATATGAACTGGTTCTCTGTAGAAAAGTAAGCCTTTGTGATGGGAGTTCGTTATTTTCCCAGTTGGTTCTTCAACATGAGGTCTTTTTAACCCTTTATTTGTACTTCTTTCGTCATGACATGAACTGGGTCTCCGTAAAAATTGAATCTTGGTGGAGTTTTAGTAATTTGCTTGTTGTAAATTCCCTTAGTTTCTTAATTGCTCCTGAACATGAGGTTGTGTGATTTTTCTGGGAAGTAATTTTTTTGTTTTTCAATCATCACTGTGGATAGTTTAGCGAAAATGGAGGAAGAATTTAATGCTGGAAGGAGCAGAGGCTCTTCTAAGAGGACTTTGCAAATTACACCTCTTGATGAGGAAGATCAAGAAGAGGTTCAAATTGATGACAGTGGAGATGTTGATTCATATGATGATGATGATGATGACGAGGAGGAGGAGGATGAAGACAAGGAACCTGTGGGGTTAGGGGTTCTTGAAAAGCCTGAGAATTCATGGTCACTGCTACGTGAGTTATTTCCAAGCAAAGCTGGGGGTACTCCTGTATGTTTAGAAAAGTTCTCTCGTTGATTCGTTTGCGCTAATTTCCATATTCATTAGGGTGAAAGACGCTTCCAAGGTTGATTGAGTTCTAAATTTTGTTTCTGTGAATGTAGGCTTGGTTGGATCCAATTAACTTGCCAACAGGGAGATCCTGTCTTTGTGATATCTGTGGCGAGCCTTTGCAGTTCATGCTTCAGGTATATCTTTATGTTCTTGTGGAAGTTACAATTTTAGCTGCAGGCTGTATCTAACAACAACATACGCAGTGTAGTCTAACAAAGTGGGGTCTGGGTATCCTTTAGCCTACAAATTGGAAAACATTGTCTGATACAAGATGGAGCTAGAAGCGAAGTCAAAGTAATTCTTTTTAAGTTTAGGGAATAGTATTGATAATTCTGGGAACATATATCATTAATTCATGTCATTACATACTAAACACTGAAGTAGCTACCCAAATAAAAACAGTTAACTTTTACTGAAGCTAAAAGTCTCCATCAAATTTACAGAAGACAGCGTTTCCAATCTAACTTGACGTTGTACAGCATAAAGTCTAAGTCGAACTGTACAATATACAACATAAGAGGAGATGTGGTTCTTTTTTCTTATTATCCTTTTGGAGTTGGTCAAATGGTACTTTAGTTCTTCCGATAGGTTTAGGATTTTAATTGTTAACGACTTCTGAATACATTTCTCCTATCTAAGTTTAAGTCTATCTATGTTTCTCCCATTGCCTTAAAAAATCTGATGTTTCTTTCAACCAGAGTCTACCAAATGGCCTGAGCTAATAGTGCAAAAAATTAGGGCCTGTGGATACTAGTACAACGTCTCCTCTTTTGAGAATTCTTGTATAAGCCCCAACCCCCTTTCTGTTCCAGCACTGCAGCAGCTTTGTAATGGAGATATGCATGATCCAATGCCTGAAATTTCATAATACATGCTCCATAATTGACTTGTGACCTTGCAATGCAAAAAGAAGGGGCTATCTTCTTCGATTGCTCCACACAATGGACACTTCTGCAAAGCTGAAGTCCCCCTGTTTGAAGGTTTATTTGAGTGAGACAAGCTTCCCTAATCACAATCCAAGAAAAGCAAGAGACCTTCAAAGGAGCTCTAATCTATTGAACCAAATCTTCCAAGCCCATATAACCCTGTTGTTACTTGTTAGATTCCATCATAGTGTAGCAACTTTTGACTGAATAAAGTCCTTTGGAGTGTCTCTTCCAACTGATGGAGTTAACTTTGTTGTGATCCAAAACTACACTGTTTAGCATCTGAAGCAAAAAGCCTAAGCTTTCTACTTCCCAATCATTCAAACTCCTCCCAGAAAGAGATTCCAACCTTGTGCTAAATGAAATTTTGTAATTTTCTTTCCATTGTGTTGTGGGGGATAAACTGTATATGTCCAAGAATTGGTCTTTAAGCAGATGTGGCCCTGCCATGTATTTTCCCAAAATCTGATTCTCTTTCCATTACCGGGAAGAGAAAACAATATTTGTCTCAAATTTACTCCAATATCCTCGAATGTTGTTTCCATAATCCTGTTCAATGAGGTGCTTAAGAGATTTTGGTGCACCGTGGGTTCTCTAAAGTGAACTTCTCCAACCAAGGTTCTCTTCCAAAGTGCATTTTCCTCAATACTGAATTCCAAAGCCATTTCATCAAGAGGCATTTGTTATGACTCTTAGGTTTTTGATTCTCAGACACCCATTCCTTTTGTCTCTGGTCACTGTTTTCCAATTTACAAGGAATGCTCAAGTTGTTTGTTTATTGTCTTGCCAAAGAAAGTCATCTCCTTAAGTTGTCCAGGCGCTTCACCTTGATTAGTTCACTTGCTGCCTATTTTTCAATAATGTATTAGTTATTTCTGCATCATATGGGCTCTACATCTAGTTGTGTGCAGGGTTCCTTTTCTACCATTTGTCCTCTTTTTTGTTTTTCCCGGTGTGGCAAAAGAAGAGTGGAAAGAGGAAACTGAATTGATGTTTTTCCTTTTTGTTTTTTACTTATTGTTAAGGTTTACGCACCACTCACGGAGAAGGATTCGACTTTTCACCGCACCTTATTTCTCTTCATGTGTACATCAATGACCTGTCTCCTTAAAGATCAACATGAGCAGTGGAAAAGGAACCTAGACAAGCAATCCAGGAGGTACTTCTTCACAATTGAATTTCGTTGTGTGACTATAAACTACCATGCTTATGTATCCTTTCATCTAACTCTGATTACTGAATGTGTTTTTCAAGTGTCAAGGTCTTTTGTTGCCAATTGCCCCGTGATAACTCTTTTTACTCCAGTGAACCCCCAAGAAACAATGGGAAAGATAAACCTTCTAGTCCTGGAGGTAATTCCTTGGAAGGATCTACTTTTTTCATTGGTCAATGACTCAAGTTGACAATTGATTTGATTAAGTATTTGCGATTATCTATCGAAGTCGTTGGCCTTTCCTGTTCTTTCAACTCCATATTAATTGATCACCCAAAAATATTTACACATAAATGTCCTGTATTTTTTGTAATACATCTTGTCTTTCATTTCTCAGCTGTTCTCTGTGGCTGGTGTGGTACGTGGAAAGGAGATAAAGTCTGTGGTGGTTGCCGAAGAGTACACTACTGCTCGGAGAAACACCAGGTCAGCAATGTGTACCGTGCTTCGTTTGCTCCTTTCTGTTAGGACGGAATTTTCCTAACTGAATCCAATTTGCAGACTGTTCATTGGAAATCAGGTCATAAACAATGCTGCTTACCCTCAAGCATTTCTCAGGATGCATCTGAACCTAGTAATAATAAGACTCTTAGGGAGGTGCAAGAAGGTAAGGGTAATCGATGCTTTGTTCTATTAATCTTACTTAAATGATATGATACTAGAAAAATGGTAAGCATGTTATATATTTAGAATGTCAGTGCATGAGAAGTTCATGGAGATTTTAATCCTCGAACAGTTGCAAGCAAGAGTCTCTGGCCAGAATATGAGATTGCAATTACTGATGAATGTGAGGATAAAGTTTCTGATGATAATGATCAAGTGAACTCATTGATTTCTTCAAGCCGAGTGGATGAATCAATTGAGGCACTTATAGACAGCTTCGAGGTATGCAGAACTATTCTAGTGGTTGATGGATATATTGACTATAACTTTCAACTTCACATAATTGTTTCTACAACAGGGGGGAGATGACAAGAAGAGTTGGGCATCTTTCCAGGAGAGGATATCTCGTACCCCTGAGCAAGTATTAAGGTGATTGAAGTACTTGCGGCTTTTTTCTACTCTATTAATTTTGAAAAAACACTATGCGTGCGTAGATAAATGACATCCGCCGCCTTCTTTGCTATTCCCAAAGAATTATGATCACATGACTTGTCACTGAGATTCGATCGTTATCTTGGAAAATAGGTATTACAGAGATGCTGGAGCAAAACCATTATGGCCAACTTCAAGTGGCCAGCCATCAAAGGCTGACATCCCTAAGTGCACCTATTGTGGCGGCCGTAGGGCTTTCGAATTTCAGGTATAATGAAGCTTTTGCTTTGCTTACGAGTCTAACTAGTGGTGATTCTCAAACTACTAAAAGCAGTTCTATGTCTCTGGCTGTCTTGTAGAAATTGTAGCTTAATTTGTTGGTTGCCTGAAGTATTTTCAATTCATGCTCTTTTTTCTGCCGCTTACAGGTTTTACCACAAATACTCTATTATTTTGGTGTGGAAAATGATGTGCATTCTCTTGATTGGGCTACTATTGCTGTGTACACCTGTGAATCCTCGTGCGATGGACATGTAGCTTACAAGGAGGAGTTTGCTTGGGTTCAAATTGCATCTCAATCAAGCACAACCCAGAGATGAAACATGTAAAGCATGGTTTGAAACAAGATTGATAATGGACCCGTATTCTACCCTTCACTTAAATACCAGACTTCTGGTTTGCCGTGAGATTCAACTCATGATGTGCACTTAACCTGCACATCATGCCTCGCGCTAAAATTTTGTTTTCCTTTATGTTAATTTTTCTCAGATCATTTTTAAATTTCCTGGTTAATTTGCAAACATTTCGCATTACAACGTCAGTAGCGAATATTTTGTTGTAATAGTATTGCTTTTCTCATCAATCAAGTTGTTCAGCTTGATATTGGGATCTTATGATTTCAAAAGTTCGTCTCTCTTCGACAAGATTTGATGAATCTGTAATAGGCAATTAGCCATAATACAGTAGCTAATATTCAATTATGCTATAATTTCAATCTCAAAGACTTCCAACATATGGTGTTTTGCAAGATGGAGTGTTAATTTGTCTTCTTACCAATACAGGATGAAAATGGGCTATTTTAGCATTAATAGGTCCATTATACTATGGATATCATAAGCAAGAGTTTTGTATGACATGATACATGTTCTACATATATAATTTTGTTGCAAGATTATCATTTTTCTTTTAGATGTGAACCTTTTTTTACACCTTAACTCCTGCTGCTGCTTCTTTGATTTGATCGATGG
Source organism: Solanum tuberosum (assembly GCF_000226075.1). Lineage (NCBI taxonomy): Eukaryota > Viridiplantae > Streptophyta > Magnoliopsida > Solanales > Solanaceae > Solanum > Solanum tuberosum. The sequence goes on along the minus strand of NW_006239074.1, from coordinate 812,546 downwards.
TAAAAATGCCAAAACAGTCGTCATCCTTAACAGCATTTATCACTGCATAAGCAACGTCGTCCACGCTAACAGGAGGGGCTAGAACTAAATCAGATGCTGGCAACGATTTCAATGGTTTAGTGAAGCTCTCTGTTGCACGTAATAACTTTTCAAGAGGTTCTCCAATCAAATCTAGAGGGATCTCGAAGCCGTCAACCTTCCTCTTCCCGTATATAAAGGCAGGTCTAAGAACCACACCTGTTACATTTCAGTGAGAAATATAAGTATGTAAGTAACAAAAAAATTGTGGCTGTACTAGTTCAGGGTTAGCAACAAGCTGAACACTTCCCCTTTTTATTTACAAACTTGTTGCAGACGTGGTGCTATTGTACATACTAATTTCAAAGAACAATTTTTAGAACCATAAGCTTCAGATTGCCACGGTGCCAACAATGAGAAGTAAACATCTAATAGAGTACCTGAGCTAGGGAATTTGGAACAAACTTCTGATTCTGCTTTTCTTTTCCCTATGAAGTAACCTGATTGAAGGAGGAATGATGGTAGATTGTAATCATGCACAGAAATCAATATGAACTTAGGGATCCCTGCAAATAACAAAAGATATAATGTAACACTTGGCATGAGTAGTTATAGAGAAACAAAAGAACAATGATAACAGGGTGTGCAAAATGACTAGTTTAAACCTGCCATAAGGGTTGTTCTTAAACACATCAAAGCAGTACCATACTGTTAATTGCAAACTGTAGAGAACCTCTGTTTTAGACAATCCCAAATTATTGAATACTGGATAAACAGGTTTAAGTGAAGCAAAATAGATCATGAAGTTCTACATAGCGAATCCCAACTAGTTTGACATTAAGGGGTAGTAATAGTTGTTTGATAAGTAAGCTAAGTTTTATTAATAAACAGACCAGCACCCAGCCAGTGCAAGAGAAATGCAAAATATCTATAATAGAAGTTACTTAATGCATATCCTACAATTTACACCAAAAGTACTCAAGCATTTTATTTCAATCTGTGGACGGATCCAGCTTTTTCTTCAGTTGGTAAATGTCAATAGATTAGAAGTGACAAGAACAGAATTTTCTGCTCTTTAAAAAAATTTTAAGCATCAATTTTCTCTAGCAACATATATCTTTGGCTCTGAGCTAAAGTAAATAATGGAGTCAACCATGCCTCATGCTTCATCACAGGGAAGCATGACTTATCTGATTCATTATTTATATTGCAAGTTAAAGTAAAAATAAGATAGAGAAGATAGGCCCTGGAAAAATTAACCACAAAAAGTTTATCACTTGACATTGGAAAAACAAATCTTATCGTTATTCTTTTAAAGGTCACTTCAGCTTTACAGATTTCTTCAAATAAATAAAATGAAAGCTACAGACCATATTCTTTAGCAGCATTGACAGCCACAACATTAGCTTCACCATTGATCCTTAGCATTTGTTCGTCAGAACCGAAACCTCCTAAAGTTGAAACAACTGCAGTAGCCCCAATAAGTATTTCATCCCAGTTTGCATAGAAAACATCTCCTGCATGATATGATGATCATATGAGTAATCTGGATTGGATGGAAAACAATCAGAAAAAGATTTTAGCCAAAAGTCAAAACTACACCAACACAGATAACATCTGTTACTTTTAATGGGGATCTCCTTCTTTTTTTTTTTCTGATAGAGGTAGTTTTAACTGGAATCCTCTTTCAAGTTTGCATATGACCAATTGACCATAGCAACCAGACTAGGCAAAACAATCCAGTACTTCGAGATTCTTTGCACTTCTTTGCTCTTGTTTGGTCCAGGATTCATATTGTTTGAAGGAACTTTAGAACTCTTTTGTAAATTTCACCTATGGACTATGGCAAAGATTGAATATACAGTTTTTGACAACGTGTTTTGACTTCTAGGCTTTGATCATAGCATGAATAATAGAGAATTAGATTTGGTCTTTCAAATGGTTGCAAAATAGACTCTCCCCCCCCCCCCCCCCCCCCCCCCCCCCC
>NW_006239074.1:776003-809921 GCF_000226075.1 Solanum tuberosum | reverse complement strand
AAAAAACCCCCCCCCCCCCCCCCCCCCCCCGTTCATCTTTAAGGGTAAATCGACTTTTTTTCTAGTGACTAGAATTGTCAAGTGAAAAAGTTTTTTTGCTTGACTATCCTTCAGATCCTCTTATCTGGCCTGCCAAAAATAATCATCCATTGTCTCCTTTTCAGCTTGATTGGATTAAACATAAACACTGAGTATGCAGGTACCTGTCACCTGAGGTAAAGCAGCAGGACACAACATGGCTTCCCACTTTTGGACTTGCAAAGCCATGAGGAGCTTCAGTAGATTATATCTTTCCGTTATTTAGTGTGGCGAGAGAGTCTTCAATTATCTTTAGTAGATACTTATTTCAGCAAGCACATCCATCCCACACACACACCAACCAAAAAAAATATGGGGAATTCATTCATCAATAACATTATTATCCATTCTCAATAAACTACAATGGCTTTCATCAGAAAAAGGGCCTGAAAATCAACTTCCACATTGATTTCATCCATGTAAATTTTTTACTTGAATTCATTGTCAACCTACTCAAGTGTATGATGAAGAAATGAACCTGCCTGTTATCCAAGTGACTTGATCTACCCATCGGTTTGAGTTAGAGGGACGCCCTGACCTGTGTAGGAAATACTAAAATTTGAGAACCCATAATACGTAAAAATAGCATAAGAGGATAGAGCAATTGTATAGATCCTTATGAATCAACAGAAAATGTTTAAGATCACATTCAATCAGTAAAGATTCTTTTATAAATTTGAATCCCTATTGAACTGCTCAGTCATGTATTACAAATACCTGCTCAGACTTATGACCTCTATACCCTCTGACACTGCAGCCTTGCATATTGCAGAGCCAACAAAGCCGCTGCCTCCTATAACTACAATCTGTTGAAAAAAAAAGAAAAAGTGAATGACAACTAGTTGCTATTGAGACAGTTGTAAATGGATTTGATCTCAAAAGGAGAAAAAGAAGATGCTTAAGTCATGAAGTAATACTCGTTCAGTCTTAACATCTGCTACAACATCAATTGCATCCGAGTTAGGATTCCCTCTGACAGCTTCGGCATAACTGCTTCTAATACAAAGTCGGCAAGAACTAAAAAGAAGAGAAACGTTGCAAACATGTCAGGCTAGAATTCTGATCGTCCCAAAGATTAAGAATACAGCACATACGGTTTTACTTTAAACCTTAATCCAGTTTTCAGAAAACTAGTTTAGTCTTTCAAAGAATATAGTTTTCTGTGCAGATGTACATATCTCGCTTGTGCTGTGGAAAAAAAGAAAGAAAGAAAATCAACTATGCCAAACAAGGAACTAAAAAATAAAAAAGTTCATCCCGGAACATGATGTGCCAACATTTTGCAATGGTACAGAATTGACAATCTGAATGATCACTCTTTTACTTCCATATACACTGCGATATAATTCTTAGTTTTCTTTGTCTATTATTTTTAAAGCTGAAATTCTAATGGTATCATCTGCATTACTTAACTTTGTTAGGATTTTGAAAACCAACTCCACATGTATGAGTTTTGCAAAACCTCATGATCGGATAAAGGAAAAAGGTTATTGTATGTTGACAGCCAGCCCAAAAATAGTACTCCGAATAACCATAATGAATCCTCTTAAAGGTAAATGGACCTTTAAAGAGCGAAATGTCTATCCCCAGCTAATTTGAGATTGAGAGGTAGTTTAGTTCATTGATTGATTGATTTGGAACAGCATGGTCATGTACATTTTATGTGGATCATTTATACTCCCTCCGTCCCACTTTATATGAAGGTGTTACTATTTGGGGAATCAAACAATTTTCCCTTTGACTATAATCTTCTCAAACTTCTTAATTTTATTTTTTATATCATAAGCTATGTTGACTTGTAGTACTTCTCATGTAGTTTTCAAAATATGTAAATTTTATTTTAAAAATATTTGAAGAATCTGTTCCTGAATTCATGGTCAAAATTAAGTGTCTTGACCCACCTACTCCAAATACCTTCCCATAAATTGGGTCAGAGAGAGTTCTATTCAGTTTGTAAGTGACCAAGAGATCTTAATTTCTCGAGTGTGTAACAATAACTGATCAAATGATAAATGTTTTCATTAAGATAAATGGTGAGACATTTGAGAAATGAGAAGCCTACCTCTATAACTCTATAAGAAACTAAATTACTACCATTAGGTTAGGTGTTGAATAGTATTTCCTTTCTCTTTCCCTGAAGCAGTGTGATTTTTTGTTTGTCATATTCTTATTCAATCAGCAAGCTCTTTTCAACCATCCTAGACAAATTACAGCACAAAAAGTACTGGGAGCGGAGCTAGCTCTTCGGTTGCTGATTCGGTCGAACAGATCCAGACCTTGAATTTATATCAAAATTCAACTAAATATACATAAATTATTAATTAGAATCCAATAACTTGGGATATACAAGGATTAAGCCTGAACAAAATTTATACTGCATTTGGTTGACGGTATAAATTTATCCTATCAACCAAACATGATTATAAATTTTATTGCAGGCTTAATACTTGATATATATCCAACTTGGAATTATAATCTCAGGACTTTAATCCCCGATTTAATCCGCACACCATACGACACCTTAAGGAATAGAATTCAAAACTCATAAACTTCAAATCACGAATAAAAGAGCATTATAAGTTGAGCTAAATCAAGGAATACTGACCGGGAGCGAGAGACTTGTGAATGACTGTAACTGCGTAAAGTAGTAGGAAAGAGAGCTCTACTACTACTGCTACTAAGAAAAGGAGCTGACGGAACTTTGCAAATGGCGCCGATGTATGAGAAAGACGCCATAGTTTTCTCTTCCACAGTTCACAGAGATGAGATTGAGAAGTTATCTAATCACTGGAAGAATTGAATAGCAAAGCCAATAGTTGAAAACTTCAGCAGAATGCTTTCTGAAATTTGGTTTCTGTTTTGCCAGATTTGTGGTGAAGCCTTTTGGGTGGGGTAGAGGAGGGTTGGCCATACTGGGTGCACATTTTTTTTGAGAAAATTTCACAAATAGTATAATTTAGCAAGTAAAATAATGAAATATAGCTATCGGTTCAGTTCGATTTTATTTATTATTAATTCAGTTAACTAGTTTTTGATTTTTAAATACACTAAATTAATAAGATATTTTTATCAAATTTTGGTCTTTAATGATTCAATTTTCGATTTACCAATAAAAAAATACTCATAAAATAATAATATAATTTCTCCAACAAGTTGACGCGACAAGAAAATAATGTAAGTTTACATACTCTTATAAAATAAATAGTGTTAACTAATAGAAAAAGAATATATAAGTGCAATACAAATAAAAGAATCAAGACAATAATGTGAATTGAAGGCTAAATAGTAAATGTGTAACATATTGATATTAAAATTTAATATTTATGTAGGGAAAATGAGTAAATTTCTACAGTCTTATTAGGTTATTCGGTAAAACCCAATATTAAAAAATTAATTAAAATTCAATATATTTTTTTTAGAAAATCATTAAAAACCCATTAATCTAATAGTTTAATATCATATGCTTTTATTTAATTTATTGATCAGTTTGATTTTTACACACATCCAATCAGATGAGTATAAATTATAGGGAAAAATGATAGATATACCCTGAACTATCGTAAATGGTATGCAGATACCCTCCGTCATACTTTTGGGACATTGGTGTCCCTGTCGTCCAAAAACTAGAGCATATATACCCTTTATACTAACGGACATACACGTGTCATAATCTTATCCACCAATCCGACATTTATTAAATATCGGATCGACAGATAAGATTGCGCCACATGTCTCTACTTAGTCTTCCGTTAGAGTGAAGGGCATATATGCTCTAGTTTTTGGACGACAGGTGAATCAATGTCCCCAAAGTATGACGAAGGATATCTGGATCAATAGTTCGAGGTATATTTATCCCTTTTCCCCAAATTGTATTAATACATATCGTATCGGTTGAAAGAAACATATATATATTATGTATTTGCTATAAAATTTAAAATGTAATTATAGTTTAATTTGTCACATCGCGGAATTTTTAAGGCCCGAAAAAATTGGTAAAAGGATAAAAGGGTTATTAATTGCCTAATTTCTTTTGTGGAAATAAAATAAAATGAGGAAATAGAAAAAAAATATAAAATAAACAATTTTTTTTGGATGAGAAAAAAAAAAGAGATTCTTTTTGGTAGGTCAGAAAAGATCTCGTGGCTTTTGGCAGAACATGTCATCAATTTAAGTTTGTAGAGTCTTGAAAGTTCTATTTTATTTTTTAAAGGGAAAAATGACAAATATATCCGACCTATCGTAAATGGTATGCAGATATCTTTCGTCATACTTTTGGGGCATTGATGTCCCTGCCGTCTAAAAACTAGAACATATATGCCCTTCACTCTAACGGAAGACTAAATAGGGACACGAGACGCAATCTTATTCGTCGATAAATGTCGGATAGATGGATAAGATTATGACATGTGTATGTCTATTAGTATAAAGGGTATATATGCTCTAGTTTTTGAACGGCAGGGGCACCAATGTCCCAAAAGTATGACTGAGGATATTACATATCATTTACGATAGTTTAGGGGTATATTTGTCTTTTTCCCTTTTTTTAATAATGAGAAAATTATTTATGGCTATTTTTCTTCAAATTTTTAATTCGCTGAGGATATAATTTGTCTGGTCATTTAAACTCCTACAATTGAAAGCTAAAATAAAACTAACTTACAGATTAGTATGTTTAAAATAATAACCTAGTAACGAGCAACTAATTATGATACTTTATTAATTGTCCGAAACATATTTGTGATTTATTATATCATAGAGAAAATGTTAGTGATAATAATTAAATTCATTTTCTTCAAAATATGGAGTATATAAATTATTTTACCAACTTTGTTGTTTTAACCTTCCAAAAAAATCTATTTAAAACAAAATGAAATTATGTACAAATTTCTACTTTTATTTTTTCTTTTTCATTCTTTATTATGTTGATGGGTGATTTTTTATTTTTTTTATAGAAACATCTAGATAGATTTTGCTTGACAAAAATCGTATCAACTTTCACCATAATACTTTGGCAATTGGCATATAGGTGGACACCAAATAAATAAATAATTTCAATAAATTTATATGAGGAACATCTAATATGCTAGGGAAAAGAATAATTATGTGGTATTTATTCATTGGTTTGTAAGCATCTGAAACAACATATGAAATATGATTTTATATGATTAATTAAATTTTAAGAAATATGATTTTATATGATTAATTAAATTTTAATTTGAATATCAAGAAGAAAAATATATTGATTAACATTAATAAGTGATTCTTTTGGTAGTTGAACTAAACTTATTTGATGATAGTCTCATTCATCATTGTTAAATTGGGTAGTAATTACTTTACCTTTTATATAAATTTTTAAGTCTTCTTTGATAGTTCACTAATAAAACTAGACGATATAAATATATGTATACTTTAGTTAATTGACTACATTTGAAATAATACAAAATAAAAAGGATTGATATAACAAAGATATGCATATCCCACAAAGCTTCAATGTTAATTTAATAATATGCAGTATTACTTATAAAGTACAAAATAGGGAGTTATTCCATGTTCATTCACCAGACGAATGATCGTAATTCGTAATAAATTAAAAAAACATAGAAACTTGGATCCAAATTTTAATAAACTGAAAACAATTTTTTAGATAATAAAATTATTTGATGTTTATATTGATTAGAAAAAAATAGCATATACTTACAAAATAATTAAGTTATGCATAAAATCGATATTTTCAACCTCTAACACAATTAAAAATCATTGAAGTGACCACTAGTTACATCTAGGCATTAATATAGCCCAGTTACCATTCCAAAATGATCACTGGTTACATCCCCTCAAAGGTTTGAATACCCTTATCATTGGATTGATTTACTATCCTTTGCCTTGTGGCACATATGGTTATACAGAAATCACAATATTCACAGTGACAAGTCTGTTTTTTAATCAGTATCTTTAGAAAAAACAGAATCATGAAATATATATGCCACACTCTAACCCCTACTAACTGTATCACTCCCATCACTATTCATATTAACTGTATCAATCATATAAGTTAAATTCTGACAATTCCTTCTCTAGACACAAAGGGAGAGGGGGAATTGACTCCCTTATTAGAGACACTTGTGAAAACTGGATGGTTGGATTTTACAAAAGGAGCTATGGGCACAATCATACTATGACAAAGTTGAAAGCTTTTCTCAATGGTCTAACTATGATCGTAATCCATAATGTAATACCCATAGAATCGAAATGGATCAATTGACATATTAAAGCACTTAGAATATCCACACCCAACTATAATTATATTCTTACATCTTGCAGGTTAACTTTGAAGAAGTTGGGGAATTCAGTGGTCCGTTATAGCTTCCATCAAGCCAACAAAGTAGCAGTTTTGTCCAGATTAGGTTCCAGATTAACAATGATCAACCAACCGTTCTTTTTGCTAACTTCTCCTGAAGTTGTAGAGGCACAACTCAAAGTAGACCAAGATGGAGATCTATCTACTAAACTAGTATAACTTATTTTGACAATCTATTTATAATCTCTAATACTAGTAATGATAATGTAACAACGATTAACTATATATTACATTTATTTATTTATTTTTTAAAAAACCATTGAAGTGACAATCACATCAATTTGTCATTCAATAATGACTCTGCAATTATAATGTAACTAATTTGCGTACAATAAAATCATTTTAGAAGTACATAATATTATAAAACATAAGTACTTGTTAATCCTAATTACTTGTCTACTTTTGAATTGACACACCTATTAAGAAAATAATTAATGACATAGTAAATTTACCATTTTACCCCTATTAATTATGAAGTGGATGAAAAGTTCTACATTTTTCAAAATAATTAGTCATTTAATTGAGGGTATAATAGGTAATTTTTTTTGTCATTTCTTGACTTGTCATTTGTTAAAATGGACAAGTAATTAGGAACAACTATAAAAGAAAAAATAGACAAGTAATTAGCGACAGATGGAGTATCTTTCTGTTTACTAAATTAAATAACTATTCTATATTTTCTAAAAACATTTTAACACCAAAAAGGCAAATGGAGACCGAGGGCAATTTTGGTCATTTTCATTTTTACTTTTAACGCCTTCCGGGGTTCAGTCCGTCCATTCTCACTCCATCGAAATTGAGGTCACACAGAAGAACTGAAGAGTGACAAAAATGGCAAAGTCGTCGGCGACCAAAGACGCCCAAGCTCTTTTCCATTCTCTCCGTTCTGCTTATGCCGCAACTCCGACGAATCTCAAGGTAACTATCTCTCTCCTCGATTTCCGTGCAGCAAATTACTTTCATACAACTTTCAAATCTATACAGTTTCAGTCAATATTCACGTATTGCTATTGGGTTCTAATTGAATTGTTTTTCGCCGCAGATCATTGATCTATATGTCATCTTTGCGATCTCTACTGCCTTAATTCAGGTATTTACTTAACAACTTTGCTGTCATTGATCCATTTGATCTGTATGTATGTATCTATGGGGTCAATCTTATTGCTATAGATCTGTAATTATTATGTTCTTACTGTGGTTGTCTCGGTAAATTTTTGGATGATCCATGTTCTCATAAGCTGTTAACTTTCTAATGTCCTTTGAAATTTTAATTGAAAATGTATGCTATGGGGTTTGAATACTGATGGCTTAATGATGTCAGTTCAAGCATTACCTAGATTGATTTGATCTTGGTCTAATGCTTGGTTCTATTGAGCATCTGATGCATTAGAGATATGCTTTTGTTGCTAATGGCGGCAGTGGCTGAGGCATAATTTTTTGGGGAAGAATGTATTATAAGTAGAAAGTTGGAGTTGGGGGGGTGGAGTGAGGAGGGGTATTATGTTTTATATTGAGGTTTCTCTCTAAAAATTAAGAATATTAAGGGGTAAAGTTCTAAAATGTGAAAGCTTAAGGAGATTGGCTGCACCATAAAGTCAACAAGCTATGATAGTTGAGCTTACTGTTCTACAGTTCGCAGGACGATATAGGAATTTCTTTTCAAGGTGATACTGGTTTTTTGACTTCCTCTATCTTGTTTTATCTGGCTAATATTTTTGTTGAGGCTTTGATAGAGAGTGGGAAATCATGGTCATTAGAGAAAGCCAGCCTTGATGCATGAACAATAATCAAATGACTTAGAAATTTGAGATTACATATGTAAGTGCGAGTCTGCAAGACAATCAATGATTGAGTTTGTGTTTCCGCTGCTGTAAATTTCAAGAACTAAAATGATTTCTATTACTAAAAACAAGGTTCTCCTCTACTTGTAGAACTTAGTTCTTCAGTTTGAAGGCTGAAAAGAAGGGGTAAGAGATGATTCAAACTGTGGGGGTGGTTTCCTTTCCCACGACTGTGAAGTATATGGATTTTTTTTCTAATAAAAAGTTTGCTTCATACTCATTTCAAGATGCTCTGAATGAAAGAATCTTCATGGTGTGCGACACAGTTAAAACTTAAAACCATTAATTTGTTGTACCGCAGAGTTCCATAGGTCATTCACCATTCATTATTTTATTTTATCTTTTCCTTTTTCAAATTTGATGGTGGAGCATCAATGCAATTTAATGCATTTGTTGATTCATATACACATTTTTGAAATGTGTCTGACTTCTTTATTAGTGATTCACAATCAGTAGCATTGTATTGTCACCAAGGCTTTGGTTCAGTGGTAAGGATGTAGCATAAGAAGTGTTGATGGGTGCACGACACGAGTTCGAACCTTGCCACTTACACTAACTATGTATTTAAGTGGGGCAAGTTAGATGTGTGAACCCAGAATCCCTTTAGTTTTGAACCTGCGGGTCAACTGAGGTTGAGCCAACTAACTCGTTGGGGTTTTCTTGGTTTAAGAAAATAGTGATGTTTAATTATCTTTTGCCAGTTTGAAATTCTCTTCGCTACTGGCAACAGTAATTTGTTATTCACTTAAAAGATTAACTCTGCCGCAACACCCAAGGGTGTGGCTTAGTGTTCAATGAGGTGGTTGAGAACCATGAGGTCTCAAGTTCAAATCCCTAGCAGAGATGAAAACACTAGGTGATTTCTTCCCATTTGCCCTAGCCTAAGTGGACAGAGTTTGTTGTTGGTGGAAGGTGACAAGTATCCCGTGGAATTAGTCGAGGTGCACTTAAGCTGGCCGGATACCACGGTTCTGAGGAAAAAAAAGGATCAACTCTGCCACTGACACAAAACTTCGTTTTGAAGTGAGAGCCGGGTAGAGGGAAGGGCTCATACTCCAAGTTTCTAACCTGGCTTAATATCTAAGGGATTTCTCAGATAAAAAAAAAAGTTTATCTTTTATATCGTAAAGAAGATTCAAATTCAATCCTATCAATTGTGCAAACAACACCAAAAAAGGTTAGATAGTATTTATTCTGAGAATCTGTGATTTTGGTTTGTTGTGAAAAGTTAGCCTAATTTGAGCTAATATGGGAGGTCTAGAAGGTCACTGTTCCCTCTGTACATCTAATGAAGAGTCATTTGGTTTGTGTCAGTTCCATCATGAATTCCAACTTTGCAGTCTGCCAACGTGGTAGTCACCTCTCATGGATTTTCCTATTAATATTATCTTGTAGCTACTATCCTATTCCTCTAATCCCTTTTTTTATAAATCAAAATAATTTCACTAATAACACCACAAGACGGTATCACCATACAAGAGTATGTTTTCACAATAACCCTCCAAAAAAATCCATCCAACCGTCTGTTCTATATAAAATATCCCTTTTTCAGTAAATAAAATGGAAATAAAGGTCTCTTGTGTCTTCATAATAGACTCTCTAGTCCTCTGAAAGTTCTTCTGTTCCCTTATCTCCACATCAACCAAAAGACACAAAGGGGAAGCCACTCTACATGTCCTTCCAGCATCTATTTTCAGGTCTCCACCTCTCCAATGCTCCTGTCAGACTCACAGGATTAGGCTGATATTTGACACAGGATGTACCAACAACAGTTCCATTCTGAACTAGTTATAACCATCTCCTTCTCAAGCATCTACTGTTAAATGTGATTTTCAACGCTGCATACCACGTGAAGAGAGTTTCTTTGGTGCCTTTTTCTCCCATACTGATATCTAGTGTTTGTTAAATCAGCAACTACGAAAGACAAGCATAATACGATTCTAAGGTGGTGATCTTTTCCACATCACTCTATCTTCTTCCCCAAAGCAGTCATGTCTACAGCGTCGGATTTCCACTCTTGTATGCATCTCTAAAATAAAATTTGACAATACTTGGCTCCCTTCTCTTCTGAGGAGTTTGGCTGTTATTGCTTCTTTGTCAGTTGTGGCAAATATAATAGGGCAAACTCGTCTTTGGAAGTTGGATCCCAATACTATGCATCCAATCAAAATTGGATTTGGTTACATATCCTTACCATACAACCAATGAATTTAGAAAATTCAGTCCTTGACTTCATGTTTCTTCTCTGTAAGCTGCATTACGATGTAGTACCTCCCATGGGAACCATGAATTTGGATGGCACCAGCTTCTAGTAACAATCATCTTCATCCATAATGTATCCATTTGAGTCACACACATCTAAACTACTTTTCCTGAAGGATTTGGTTAAATATTACTCAGGTCACCCAACTCTAGAGGGGCTATCACCTTATCCTATTCTACGAATGATATCATTTCTCCCCCTTTGTATCATATCATAAAAAGACTCTCATTAATTTTTCAGCTTTTCTTTTCCAAGTGAGTGGGATAGTGAATAAGGACATAAAATAAGTGTACAGGTAAGTATCGACTTAGTGAGGGTGATCTTTTCTCCTCTTGCTAAATACTGCATCTTCCACCTGTCCAATCTTTTTTCAATCTTGTTGAATTACTGGTCGCAGGAGTTACAGTATCGTTAACAATTCTCCTCCTATATGGCCGTGTTAACCCTTGGTTCATTATAAAAAAACATGATTCCTATGAAGCATGCTAATCCAGCTCCTATTAGCCAATGGTGCCATTCCGGCTCTTTTACTGCTCCCTGTAACTTTCTGTTCTTTTGCAGTGATGGTCAATAAGGATTGGGCAAACCATACCTCTGCTAAAGATGTGCTTGCAAAATCAGAGATGATGTCCAAAAACACTGTTAGACAATCACAGCCCAAATTGCTTAAAAAGATCTTCCACCTATTTTGGCAAAATTCACATACTTATTTGCCGATTTCAGTTTGAATTATTTCCAAGGAGTACTCCTTTTACACAAGTCACTACTTTCTTTTTCTTTGATATCCTATTCTTCATAAGGTCTTATCTCTGTAAAGTCTTTGTGAACACGATGAAGTTGTGTGAGAAAGGATCATTTTCGTGTAATTTGTTATTTGACTGTGCTTTCTTATGGGAAGGTGCCACTCTCACAAGACAGCACTTTGCCTGTGTAAATAGCTCCTCTGCTAATTCATTTGTTGCCAATTTGAAGATTAAAAACATGATTCAATGTCTGAGAATTAAGATATTTTTGCTTGATTTGTACAATCCATCTGTTTGATGGTTGACGTATTTTTCACTTCTACTGGCAATAATCAGGTGGTATACATGGCTATTGTTGGATCATTTCCATTCAACTCTTTTCTCTCTGGGGTGCTTTCCTGTATTGGCACAGCAGTCCTTGCTGGTGAGCTAAGTGGTCTATTTAGATACACTCCATTTTGGGAAAATGTTAATTTTGACTGATTCATTAATACCTTTCTCACAGTTTGTCTTCGGATCCAAGTAAACAAAGAAAACAAGGAATTCAAGGTTAGCTTTCTTGGGATATGATCTTCCAATTTACAGTTTTACCTTGAATCTCCCCTTTAATTTAGTTGTGTTAAAAGATGTTGTGAAGTCATAGATTATCAATGAATGTGTAGCATGTCCTGCACTTCTAGTTATGCGGTCTCTTCATAGTAGAAGATAAATGTAAAGAGAGTTAAACTTGAGGCAGCTGGGATTATGTTTGTTTTCCCTTTCAAATTACTAGTGCTTACAGAGTATGTCAATGAATCTCATCACTTGATTTTTGGTTCACCATTGCAGGATTTGCCTCCGGAACGTGCTTTTGCAGATTTTGTTCTCTGCAATTTAGTGCTCCATTTGGTGATCATGAACTTTCTTGGCTAGATTGAGGCACCAAATCTCAAAAATGTCGCTCTTACAAATCTTGGTGATTTTTATGTAAGAATAATATAGAGTCAATCGTAAAGGATTTTGTTAGGTCCTCAGAAATATTAAGTTTCCCATACATGAAACTATTAACATTCATGAAATCTTATATGAGTATCAGTAAGTAGACAATCTTTGGCCCTTCTGAGTTCTATAGCCCAAAAAGGAGCCAAACTTTTTCGGTATCAAATTATTTTGCCTTTTTCTTTCCAAGTGGACCGAAAAGGTGACACCAGTGCCTGAACTTGTTCTAACACTTGATCATGAACTGTGTGCATATCCTAGGGCAGATTTCTGACAAATGCTCTCTAGAGAAGAACTCTATGACCCTTTCTTTATTGGTGTTTTTAACATCACTATAATGTATGGCTGATTCAAATTGGCCCCTCGATGATATTGCTGTGCTGGCAACAGCATCGTGGGTAGATAAGTGTTCAAATTTCAACAGCGACAAATGCTAGGTGTTTTCGTTTCATGTGCTTAAGCACTCTATGTCTCTTCCGCTGATTCGTCTGAGGAATTTCATTACTTCCAGCAAAAGAAAATTGACCATGGACTTTGTCTTTCTAGGACTTGTGAGTTTCCATTGACCATAGATTTTAATCATTTAATTGAATTGATTTGCTGATATCGAGAAAGACCATTGACCATAGTTTTTAATCATTTAATTGGCCAAGTCTACATAGGTTTCTTGCATTAGTGATTCATAGTTTTTAATCATTTAGTTGGCCAAGTCTATGTCTAGTAATCACTGAGGTTCCTTTATAGTCTGTTAGTCTCCATTAATCATGCACAGATTTTTCTGATCCATGTTGTTCAGAAATTTCTTGACGACTTCTACTGCAGAGGCTTTCTTCGTAAAAAAGAGTTTCCGCGACTTCACCACTTATTAGGTATGCAAATGTAACTTTGCCTTCGTGCATTAGGTTGTCATTTGTCAATTGTTATTATGATCATGTTGGAAACGTTTTTCAATTTTTTCATGTCTGGATTTTTGTTTTTAACTTCTACCATTCCCCACTTGATGAGTAAATCTCATAGAAAGTGTCCGTTAAAGAATTTTTACAACAAAGTCATACAAAATTTTATCAAAAAAAAAAAAGCAGTCGATAATTTTTTATTTATTACACGTGTTAACCAATGCATGCCTCCCATAAAAACATAATCAGACAGCAAAATATCATATTGTGTCTGTGATTATGAGACAATTTCCGGTGGAAAGTTAAAGGACAAGTGCTTAAGAGTTTGGGATTAGCGATATAAACCAAGCAAAATTTTAGAGACTTTTTCTTAAAATACAAATTAACATAATCTCATTTTGTCTCCTCTCTAACACATCCTTATCTTATGGGATCTTATTTTCCTTGTTGATGTGATCGCATAATTAAGTTTTGGATAATCATTACAAATTGCAACAAACTAATCTTTAATGTATTACTTATCAAATAAATATTAGTAAAAAACAGTACACGAAATAGAAAAAAATATAGGTAATACAGCCATCAAGACCATATCAAATGCAATATTTGTCCCATGAGTTTTATGGTTTGCATAGTTTTTTTTAATTGATTTAATGACTTCTTTTCTCATTAAAAATGAAGTATTCATTGAACATTCACATTGGAAGTGTGTTTGTTTGTATATTATTTTTTGAATATATATTCGAATTGACGAATTCTTTATAGCTTGTCTTAGAATAAACATTGTTGTTTGTGCTTTTAATTAGCATTTGGATAAAGTAAAAGAGGTCTATTTCAAAAAGCTGCGAGATTCAAAAAAAATTATTTCGTGCTAAATCAAACTAGATATATAAATTAAAATGAAGAAAATGCATTAATTATAGTATAACTAATCCCAAGACTGCAATCAAACACAAAATATACTATAAATATTTTATTTCAAAATTATTTTTATCCCTCAAAATTAAACGAAGTACGTTGACATCAAATTAAATGCAGAGCAACCGCTACCTCTCTGGGACAATAAATATAAAGCTTTTGTTTTGCAAATTAGGGAAAAATTGCACATGGACTAAACAAAAATTAATGCAAAACGATTGAAATGTGATGTATGACATGTAACTTCTCGTACGTCTATTCAAATCTTCAAAGGCTTATTCTCCTCTTCTCTCTGTCCCACTCCATATATTATTGTATTAAAAATATTTTTTTAATATATTGTTTATAATTATGAGATATACCTAAAAGAATAGTTTAATGTAAGAAAGAATGTTCATATTTCATTTGCCCCCACTAACTCATGCGCGTGGAAGAAATTAATTTAAAATGTATTCTCATTCCTCTAATATATTTTCTAGCGTGTGTTTGGTACGAAGAAAAATATTTATACGTTATCTAGTAAAATATTATAGAAATGAGATTGAATAAGTGGGAAGTGGAGTTCGAGGTTGGAATGGGTGAGGAGTGGAGTTTGGTGTTGGAATGGTCAAGCGATGGGGTTTGGATGGGTGAGGTTGATAGTGAACTTTTAATTTCAATTCTGAACCTATTTTTTTTCTTCCTATTTTCATTAGGAAATTTATTTTCCTCATTTCTAAAGAATTTGTTTTTTTCTAAACCTTTTAACCCATAAAACATTAGAAAAATTAAAAAATATTCTTCAAAATATTTCCTACATAACGTACACACGAAGAAGTCATTGATACGCATACGAAATTATGTTGATATTATAAAGGGAAAAGGGCCTGATATACCCCTCAACTTTGTCATTTGGAGTTGATATGCCCCTCGTTATGAAAGTGGCTCATATATACCCTTACCGTTATACAAACGGCTCACATATACCCCTACTGTTACAAAATGAGCTCACATATACCCTTCATTTAACGGAAGTGAAAAGTTAGTTTTAAATTTATTATTTTGTACTTTAATTTCTTAAAATTATTTAGGGGTATATATGATTCTTCTAGCAAAGTTCAAGGTATATTTAATCTTTTCATACATAGATTATTTTGACTTCTTTATTATAATTATTTGAGTTTCTTATTTTATTTTATTTTCTTTCATTCCTTAGTGTAAAGAAAAAAATTTAAAACTATTTTTTTGTGGCTATATTATAATTTAAAACTATTTTTTTTGTCTATATTGTAATTTAATTTTTGTATTTGAAGAAAAAAATTTTGGTCATCTATAATAAGTTTTACAAGAATATTAGTGAAACATAAATAAATTTGACCATCAAAAATAATAAATCTAAATTAGTCATTGAAACAAAAATAAGTTAAAAAATATATATATGTTTGAGGAGGATTAAATATACTCATATGAAATTATATTTTTTTTAAAAATAATAAAAAACTAACCTCAAATTATTATTTTTCATTTTCGTTAGGGGAAAAGGGTATATGTGAGCCATTTATATATAAGTAGGGGTATATATGAGCCACTTTCATAACGAGGGGTATATCAGCTCTAAATGACAAAATTGAGGGGTATATCAAACCCTTCTCCCATAAATAAAGTAAACGAAGGAAATAATTTACTCAACATAAATTTTTTTAGTTGTACTTAGA
The DNA here is from genome assembly GCF_000226075.1 of Solanum tuberosum. NCBI lineage: Eukaryota > Viridiplantae > Streptophyta > Magnoliopsida > Solanales > Solanaceae > Solanum > Solanum tuberosum. Next base: position 794,152 of record NW_006239074.1, on the reverse strand, counting down.
CTTCTAGATTTTTGAAAATAGCAAAAAGTAACTTTATTTTGAAGGAAAATTGTTTCTTTTTTTCATTTTTACTTGTCATGATTTGACACATCAATTAAGAAAATAATAATTTATATGACTATTTTATCATGTTATTTTTATTAATTAATTTTTAGTATTAATCAATTCATCCCCAATAGGAAACGAGAAAAAACAATCTAAATTAAATGATAAGTTCATACCATTAATCAAAATTCAAATACAATATAACATTTTATTTTATCCTTATTCTTAAAATACCCCCACCTTATTCGACCCCTCAATGGAAATGATTGTTACCAATCTAATATTCTATCATCATTATTTTTTCTCAAAAAAAATAAATGGCCTAGAAAAGGTTTAAGAAATGTCTTCCCTCATCTCGTCGGGACGTTATTTTTCCAAAAATAAAAAATAAATTGTATTTTCTTTTCTTCAAAATATTCAAGTAAGAACAAAATGAATTTTTTCATGCTAAACTTATGGGATTATTTGATTGTGAACAACTTATTCCAAGATTCATTATTTCACATATAAAAAAATTAAATTATTTCACACATATATATAATAATTTATTTCATCACTAAAATATAAATAATAAGATAAATAATTTTAAAGCTGCCTAATACCTCCAATTAAATATTCAATAAAATAATTTTAATATTTTATTTTTGAAATTATTACCTTATAACTCACCACGAACTCGAATACTTTTCTTCCGTTGGAGAAAAGTTACTCAAAGGTTGGTCTAATAGGCTATTGCCACTATTCCAGAAGAAGGGCGTATGGTTGTTACACGTGTCCAGATAAGTCTAGCTTAGTTCCACAAAAGCCAATGAAATAAATGAAAAAGTATTTTCAGATAAATAACCAAAAAAAAACAAAAAGAAGAAAAAAAAAAACTCGAATAACTGTATCACACACACAATTGGGCGATGGAAAGCACGTGCTCTCATTCCTGATAAAAACTCTCTCTCTCTCACAGCACACGCACATATTCATTTCACTCACTTTCTTTCCCGACCCTTTCTCTCTCTAAAGCTCTCCAGTCTGTGGTGATGTTGATCCTCTCAGCGGCTTCGTCTTCTTCTTCCTCCTTCATGCTTTCTTCCGCTTCGTCTTCTTCTGCACGCATTCCGAGGCAGTTATCTTCATTTTCAACTTGTGTTCCAGTAGTAGTAACAACTGTTTCTTCTGCAGCAACTTCGACTCTATTTCCGATTTCCTGCTTCGGTGTGAAATCGAGGACTGTTGGGATTCGGAAGCTGCGGTGTGCCGTTTTTTGTGCTTCGAAGGTACGTGGAATGGCAGAAATGATTGAAGATGCCATGACGGTTTCTGCTTCTGAGAGCCATGAGCTTCCGCAGTCCCGAGACTTCCTTGACGCACGCACTGGAGAAGGTTTATCTCTAACTATTATTATTTTTTCTTTAATTTGAAATATCTTGTGCATTTTGTGCTTTATATTGCTACTCTCGCTTATTTTCTTTTTGAATTTGAAGTGTCTTGTGCATTTTGTGCTATTTCAGTGTGGTTTATTTTCTCTGTACTCTTGTTCTCTGTTGGAATATCTTGTGCATTTTGTGCTATTTCGGTGGGGTTTAGCATTTTGTGCGTATTATGCCAGTGACTATTGTACACATTCACGCTACAATGTTGTTTTCTTTCGAATGCATTGAATTTCTCAATATTCTTCACAATTAACAATGCTGAACATATGAGGCGCGTTATTACATTTGCGGAAATGCATATTTATTTTTTTATTTGCCCTATGTTTGTTGCTCTTAAGAAAATGTGTTGAGCCCATAGATAAATAGAACTAATATTGCATTTAGCATGGAGTTCACTGTGAATTTTGTCAAGTAATAATTGCTTTGCCACATTAACTATTGAACTCTATGTCCAAGGTGAAATAAAACGATAGTTATCTAATGTTTGTTTACTCTTTGGTTTTTCCTAATATTCCTATCAAATAGACTTGTAGTACAAAAGTTCCATTCTAAGAGATCAATTGGTTGGTTGCATAAGCAGTTTCAGTAGTGGTATTAATGAAATTGATGTTGGCATAAAATTGCAATAAGAGTACTTATCTGTGCAAGCATACTTAACAGTTTAAACACCAAATCAATGAGTTTTTTTTAACCTTGATGCACCGAGTATAGTAGGTTTTGATCTTTCTAGTAATCTGTGACGATATCTATTAGGACGGACTTACAGTAGGCTCAACGATTGTTTTATTTTTGATGGTGAACGAGATGTATTGTCTATGAAGCACATCAGTTGGGCTTTGTTGCTTCTAATTTTATAGGGACTTCTCAAACGGATAACTAGCGGAATTACACTTGAGGAACAGTGCTACTATAATGTAACACCAGTCCATCTAGATGGAAGTGCTCGCTAACCTGTGGATGGTGAGAGACTTGACAAATTATAGTGGACGGGATGATGGGAATGATATAAATTGAAGAGTAAGACGAAATGATTAGGAGGTGGAAAATCTTGTTATGAACACCAAAGCAAACAGGCAAATAGACAAACAACATTGGATTGTTAAAGAGAATTAAGACGCTTAGTGGTTTCTATTCACTTCTGCTTTCTCTGCCCCCCTGTTTGGTGTGAAGGAGTTAATTGCTGTGAGATAGAATCTATAGACTGGTTTGCATTCATGGAGATTCTGTAACTATTCCAAAGATGGGAAGTTCGAGAAAATTGAGATTTTTTCTTGAAATTGGAAGCAGTTACTAATTCATGGTAGGACATGTACATAGTAAAAACTTCATTCTCGGCTTCTATGAGAACTTCTGTTGATAATTTTCCAGAAGTTGGTTAGGCAACAATCCTTTTCCATAGAAGTACACTTTTGTTTTGTATAACAAGATTTCTCTCGACCTTTTTTTCACATTTGACATTTATTATGGGTACATGTGAAGTTTTAATGGTTGATTCTGGAATCACCAATTTGCAATTGTCATATTTGGGACATTGAAGTCACCAGTTAAGACTAAAGGATCACTTTTTGACATCTGTGGTAGTATCTCATTTTCAGCACTCTTTACAAAAAGGTATTGCTATACGATATCTCTTGCTCCGTCTTTTGCAGTCACCATTCAATCTCTCCCTTCCTTCATTTGACTGCTTTCTTGTCTTCCGATATGCATGCACACTCCATTCTATTACTGCAGGTTAGTGATGTATAGTTGGTTCCTTTTCTGGACACACACTATGGTTATTTTTTATTTATTTTTGATAACCGAGAAATCCGTCTGTGACCCGCTCTTTGGACCAATCACAGCCTTCTAAACTCGGTGGATAATGGGCCCGCCCCTCTACCCTTCTCCACTTAAATACCGGGCTTCGCTTTGCATGGTGTGGGGCTTGAACCTGCGACCTAAGCCACAAATCCTCCACCTTTTGCCACTTGAGCTAGGCCTTGGGGGCCACACTATGGTTATTATGGTAACTTTAGCTCGGTTAAGTAATGCTTGGCAGTTTTTGCATTTTTAAAAAATAAAATGTATAGATCTCCTCTTGATTGACAACAAAGTCATTACTTCGTCGTATGAAGCATCCGTGGATCTTAGTTTCAAGCTAGCTTACACTTCATTTGTCGTATCTTACAAGTCTCAGAACCCATGCAGGTATTGTAAAATGCATGACCTAGTTGGATCTTTTTCTGATAACGTGTCACCTAGTTGGATCTTGACTGACTTAACACACACTTATACTATGTTTGCACTTAGAATGTGGTTTCTAACTCAGTTGGGAAATAGAAACAAATACCATGCTGAAGAATTCTGTGGTCTGTATGCTATTCTGATAGATTTTATTTTCAATAAGTAGTTTAGAATGTGGATTGGAAGCTTAGTTTTCTTTCCGATTTTGTTCTTCCACTCCTTTTGGATCTTCCTTCTTGCTTTCTGGAGGATTTCGATTCTCCTGGTAATTGTCATATGTCATAATCATTACTATCTTAATACATGTGTAAGTGCGTACGTAGTGGCATAAAGGGGAAAGTCTATGTAAAGAAAATCATATAAAGCACTTTAAACTTGTTCATCTCCAATGATATATTAAGTGCGTACGTAGTGGCATAAGGGGGAAAGTCTATGTAAAGAAAATCATATAAAGCACTTTAAACTAGTTCATCTCCAATGATATATTCTTATATGGACTATGTAAACTGCACACAAGGTGGACTCAAGTGGAATATGATTTTCAGCAAGAAGTATATTTAAAGAACCGTGACTTGGCATAAAAGTTAAAGTTATTGTACAAATGCGGTCTTAAATTTCTTGTAAAACAAGATGAGGTATAAAGTTATGATTCTCAGAATGCTTCCTATTAGACTTTAATGGAGCAGTTTTCCTTCTTTTCCATGACTTATTTTTCTTTTTTTGATAACCATGGTGTTGGGCACAAGTACCGGGTAACTGTACCTATCAAAGATTGGATATAAAAAGTCATTTTTAAAAAAAAAATTAAAGATATGGCTGAAAACCTTGAGTGCTTTTTTCCTTCGTCTTTTTGGGTAAACATGGTATAATCTTCTCCTGTTTTTTCTTTCTTTTCGGGCTGTGGCTTGTGCCTTGACAGACATCTGAAGCAGTTCTCAACCAGCACTGTCTGTCCTAGGGGCTGATCATCTACATGAAATTTTCAAAGTAGGGTCTTTAAAACATGTCATGTCTTAGAGGTTAGTCATCTACATGAAATTTTACAAAGCAGGGTCTTAAATACATGTCATGTTGTCAGCTTATATTTTTGACAGGTGATTTGGGATGAGTGCAGTATATGTTGCAAGGTATATATAAATGTTTGTCAAGGTAATCAGATAGCTCGAGTCTTTTACATGTTGTATACTTGGTACTTGTTTGGGATTTGAAGTATCTCATAGGTTTTTTCATGGTGTCTAGTTTCCTTCGAATACTTATGTACTTCAACGTTTATGGGTGCATTACCATCTGGAACTTTCTATTGATATTGTTTACCGATCAACAAGAGAAACCGTGGATATCTGAGTAAGGGTTGGTATTGCAAGTTATAGTTCAAGAATAGCGGAAGTGCTGCAGTATTCTAGAAAACTTCGTCTAAAAGGATTTAGAAACCTACTAGGATGTTTGTGGCAGTTGCAAGTATAAGACCTTTGCTGCCGATGCTTATCTACTCACCTTGCTATCTTTTAGTGTCTTGATTCTTTTGTTTGCTAAATTTAAACATACTGCTCAGCAGATGAGTCCCTTGTCCTTGTGCAGAGACTTTATTTTGGTAGATCTATTCTAATTGTTCTGATTGAACCTTTTTCTGTCTTTACCCCTTGCATTGAGTGTTCTATTTTCTGTGCAGACTTGCTATCTGCTGTTCAAAAAGCTGTGGAAGATGAAAAACTGCCGCTTAATGTTGCTGAAGGAATGGAGGATTTGTATCAGAACTATCGGAATGCAGTAAAATACCTTTCTTCGAACTTGTGGATAAATGTACTTGTTTAAGTGTTGGGTCACGGGTGCTTTGTTCGCTTAGATATGTTTGCTCATATGCAAGAGTCGTCTTGCATGAACATACTTTCTGGGACATAACATGTTTTCTTAGGTTACTAAAGAACAGTATATAATAGATTTAAGATGATTGTTGAGAATACAATTAAATAATAAAAGTGTGCTCTCTCTAACAACTTAGGCTTTTAGATGAGATGGTTACACACTTCAACAATGATGAATATTTTGTTTCTTTTAATGTATTTGATCATTTGGATTTAGTAGATGGTATTATGTAACTACACGCTGTTGGTATAAAAAAAGAAGTTCATGCTGTACCAATAACAGTAGATAAAACTCTGGAGCTGGAAAAGCTAAAGTGGAGAGAGAAGCCACAATTTGGCATGCCATGACTTTTTTGTAACCAATTATGTGGAAAGACATTATTACGGGGCCAAATATTTTCAGAAAATGACCTGAAGATAATAGGTTAAGCCCTTGTGAAGATTCTAAATGTAGTCTAACACTCAACAAGTTCAGTATCATTTCTTCCTAGAGCATGGAAGATATGACCTTGGGATGGCAAAACAATAATAAAGATAAATCTAGAGGAGTTGCTTATATTTGTATGTTTGTCTTTGCCTGATTTTTCCGCAAGTGTCTTTCTTGTTCCTACTTCTCAAGTATATCTTATTTTAAATATCAAAGAATAACTCCCCTCCTCACTCCCTCTTTCCAGCTAAAATGTAGAGAATTTCATTTATTTCATTCTTGGAAAGACTACTACTTTTGGACTTATCATATTTGGTAAAGTAATCCAATCAATCTTTTAGACTTATCATATTATCAATCTGTTTGGATTTACTTTATTCATGATACTCATGCACTTTTCTTTGAGAGAGAATGAGCTTGTTGAGACTTGGAGTTTGGCCTTTTCTTTTTTGTTTATTTGGAGAACTTGTTGTGGTCATGTGCCCCTCTTGATTTTTCTTGATTGTGGAGTTTGGCATTTTCTTTTTTGTTTATTTGGAAAACTTGTTGTGGTCATGTTCCCCACTTGATTTTTCCTGATTGTTTTTTTATAGGTTTTACAAAGTGGAGTCCCCAAAGCAGATGAGGCCACTTTGTATAACATGGCTCTTGTATTTGATCGTGTTTTTGTGGATGTGAAGGTAGTCTTCTGCCGTGTGGATTTTTCAAATTCATGCGAGAAGTTTCCCCTATATCTTTGTTTCTCTTTACTTCATCTAAGCACACATGTATTCTATCAAGTTGTTAGAATGTAACATTGTAAAATGTAGCAATGTTCTTATTTCAGGATCCTTTTGAATTCTCGCCATATCATAAGGCCATTCGTGAACCTTTTGACTATTACAAGTTTGGTCAAAATTATATCCGCCAGCTAGTTGATTTCAGGTGAGTCTCAGTTCTCTCTCTGTAGTGTTAAGTATCATGTAATAGTTTGACTAACTTAAAAAATGAGTGTGGTTCTTTCAATCTGGTTAATGATTGAATTCACAGGAATTATTCGAGTAAACAGCTTAAATATATCCTTTGATTTACATCCTTTTTTCATTGTAATATTTGCTTGTTTAGATCAACAAATTCAAGACCAGGCATGCTCTATATGTCCACTTTATACCTTGTAAATAATGGAATGATGCCTATATAGATTTAGGTACAGATAAGCTGGTGCTAGTTCTAGTACATACAAGGTGGTGGGTGAATATATGAGAGAATAACATGTTGGAAGATTGGGTTAAGAGCAGATAGTAAAGCTACTGAAATCATTTATATCTCTAAAGGAGAAAGAGATTATGTCATGTTAGAATAATTGTTCTTAACTTTAATGGCCAGCAGAAAATCATTTTGACCATTGATGAAAGGGATAACTAAATCTTTTGCCATTATGTATGGGGAATAAATAATTTTGTTATTACCCTAATTATTTTTTCATTGTAGTTTAGGTATAATGATGCTATTTTCTCAATTGGTTGGGAAAATCCTCCAACTTCTTTAGCTGAAAGAAAGAGCTAAGCTGTTGCACTATTCTGATGAATAGTTCGTCATGCTCTAGTGTCTGTATATTATTTTTACCCAGTGATGATCTTACTAATATGCCTCATAGCAATCCTTAAGTCCAAAAAGGATGACACGATTCAAAATACTGGGTGTCTAACAATTTAACTATCCATTCAATCAGACCTTATTCCATTGATTTTCTGATCTAAATATGGATATTTGAAAACGACATAAAAAGTATCCTTGTTCTTTTAAAGATAAGTATGTAATAAACCTCCTGAAAAGAGGAATAATTAGCAAAATACTTACAAATTGAAGTCACGTAGTTATTGTATGAACAACTTAATCACCACACAATGTAGCTGGTATTTAAGTTGATTTCTATTTGACTGTTTAATAGCTAGTTAGTCTGTAGCACTTAGCTGAGTTGTGTGGGTTGAGTTACTTATGAAGCTTAGCCCATCGTGTAAAATTACTATTGTGTAGGGATATATTTTTCTCCCTCTGTTTCAATTTATGTGTCTTTAGTGTGGCTGGACACGTTGTTCAAGGTAGGGAGATTTTTTAATCTTGTGATCTTAACCTAAAGATATAGGTAATGTATCAAAATGATCTTGATTCTTGTGTTCTTAAACATGCTATGCATGATGTTGGAATTAAAGAGTTAAGCATACCAAAAAGGAAAGTAAGACGCATATTTTAAAACAAAGGGTGAAGTTGCACATTGTTGAGTAGTGGATAGGAAATTCAAAATTTGTAATTCTTTCAGATGAAGTATGATGTTAGAGGATCGTTTGTCTTGTTCGAGGAACTCCCTGCTTTACTTCTACCAGGGGTGCTTGCGAACAATATCTCCATTATGGACAGACATACCGCTGCTATTGAATTTTTTTTAATCAGCTTTAGTGAGTGCATATCAAATGTGGTTATTAGAAATTTATCTTTGTTTGGCTCTTTGGTTAGAAGTGAACAGCCTTGTTCCCTGCAGATCTCATGATTTACTTCGGAATCTAACCTCTAGTATTTTCGAGTTCGTAGGAGTTCTTATGTTGGGAATATCTCAGTTTTCGGTGAAATGGCAGAGAAGCTTAAACAGGTTCGGCGTTTCAGATTGTTAAAGAGTGTTTCTATTTATTAGTTTCTTCTGTAATTATGCTAACTAGTTTCTGGGAACGTGTGTTGCACGTTTATCGCCTAACCAAGTTTAGTTATCCCCTGATCAAGTTTAACACATAGTGATAGAGTTCTAATTCAGACTACTTATGATATGAATATGTATCATCATTCCTCTACTGTATGAGTCACAACATGATTATTTTTTTGAATTGTTTGGTTGAGTATTATCTAAATAATAACATTTGCATTAATTAGTAATAACAAATGAAATTTATAATGCCATAAAAAGAACCAAAAAGATAAATTAATTCAAAAGTATCTGATCCGACAAACAAACTAAACAATGAAAAAACGGTATTCCTTTAGTGTAACAAAATAGGATATATATGATCTCATAGAATGTACAAAATATTTAAAAGCTTCACAATATTAAGATGAGAATAAGAATCAGAAGTGAATTAAAAAAAAAAATTCTCTCCAACTATCAAGAAAAGGGATCAGTACCTTTATTGCAAATTAGTTGCAGCCATGTAGTGACTTGTAGTGTATAGGTTTAGTTATAGAATTTCACAAAGAGAAATTGAAAAGTTCAACTGTTGGAAGCTAAACTGTTGCAACTTCTTTCCTAATAACTTTTCTTTTATCAATTATTTAACATTTAATAGAATTTCATTAAATTACACATCAATTGTTGATCTTTAAATTACCTATAATTAATATTTAATTAACTAAATATAATTTAGTTTTTAGAGTTTATAAAAGTACAATTTTTTTTAATGGTAATATTGAAATAACTCAATTTTATAGGGTTGTTTTGGTATTTCAACTTTCTGGTTTTTTGTTCCCACTTTTAGTAATACTAGATTCACCACACGTGCGTTGCACGTGGTTGCCTTGTTTTGTGAATGTCATAACTATGTAAATATATTCAGACTATATTAGTTACCATCTATCGTTTTCTTTGTAGATGACTTTTCGGTGAGTTGTATCCGTTATTAGCGGGTCTCCATTTAAGATTCCAGAATAATAACGCCTTACGCTCGACTAATTTGCTACTTCATGATGTTTTTTTGTTTAGTAATATATATATAAGTTACCAGTTTCAAAAAATAAAAAATAAAATAAATATATATATATATATATGATTGATATGAATAATAAGGGGATAGCCATTCCATGGTTAGCTGTTTAAAGTGAACCGTTTGAATTGAAACTTTATTCTCGGCATGCATGAGATCTCATTGGACACCTGTCATGAAATAATACACCAAGCATAAAACACTCCTCTTGTTCTTGTACTGGTTGGGGATCATGGTAAATCAAATGAAAAAGGTTTTGCTAATTGATGTTTGTATCTGCTTAATGTGGGTCCACTTGTGTTAATATGGGTTGATTGGAGAGAGAGCAGGAGACTTTTTGAAGGAGTAGTAGTCTCTGTTTCCTTATTTTCTTTTGGTGCACACAAAAAGTTCCTTATCATATAGATGATCGGGTGGAGTTTGTAGAGAATTGTATGTTTTGTAGATTCTCACCTTTTGGTATACCCTTTGTATACCACTGTTTATGGCCATGTATATGAATGAAAATACTTTTACTTGATAAAAATTTAAAAAAAGATCTTCTTAACAAGCTATTGCATAGGAGCGGGGGTTTTACCATGTGCACACCCAAAGGGTAGAGGCTGCGGGTTTCCCTTGTCATAAAAAAAATTCCTTGATTAATCAAGCAATGCTGGAAGATTTTTCTAGAGCACATTCTGAGAATTTGAGCTTAACATGACCTTGCTTTTCAGACCCCCTTACACGAAGATCCATATTTTCTTCTTATTCGCCTTACTGGATGAACCAGATCACTTTTCCCAATTTCCACGCTATTCAGCAGTTTCCTTGTTTGGGGGGACGAATGTACATAAGACTTTGTATCCCTCAGCTTTAATACGTTATACGATTGAACCTCCAAAAGATGGTAGAAACTCCGAAGTAGGAATATTGACATATTTCATAATTCCGAACTTCTGTTATCTTTTGTTTGGTGGTTTGTCCGTCTTCTTATTGAAAATATTTAGGTATCTTTCTCATTCTATGCGTTTTGTGAAGGAAAGTTACTTACCAGTTATAGATGTATGTGGCTTCTTATCCATCAAAATTATATGCTCACTATTTAAACAAGAGTTACGAATAACAGTCTTGGCTCAAAATGTCGTGGGTGGACCAACTATCTCTATATCACCTGCACGGCCACTGGTTTACGTGTAAAGGATCTTCTTATAAAGTTGAATATTCTTCTTCGATGCTGTATAACACTAACTATAGATGGAAAACTGTTGAGTGCTTACTGTACCCAGTTCTTTGTTGCATGGTTTTTTACACATTGTCTTGATCATTTTTCCTGTTGCCTTTACCAAATCACCATTTCTTTGTACTAATTTCAGGGTGATAATGTTGTCTTGATGTCAAACCATCAAAGTGAAGCCGATCCTGCGATTATTGCACTCTTGATTGAATCAAAGCTCCCAGATATTGCTGAGAACATTGTTATTACTTTTTCCACCCTCTTGCACTTTATAAGATATTTATACCTGAAGTAGCTTAATTCACTAGATTATGCTTACTGGTAACAGATTTATGTTGCTGGAGATAGAGTTATTACTGATCCTCTTTGCAAGCCATTCAGCATGGGAAGGTGCATTTAGATAGCATTGTCAGAGTATTACAGAAATCATCATTTACTTTTAGACATTTGACCAACTTAATATGTTTAGGAATCTCCTGTGTGTTTATTCGAAAAAACATATGAATGATGACCCCGAACTTGCTGAGATGAAAAAGAGAGCAAACACAAGAAGCTTGAAGGAGATGGCTTTGCTATTGAGGTACTTATGCTGCTTTTGCTTTGTCTTTCTTGGAGTATTTTGGTGAAGCTTTTACTTAGGAAGTTTTAATGTCAGGCAGTCTTGGGGTCTTATTCTGGAGGCATTAGTATACAATTTTATCCTGTGCCAATCTCTCATTAACATTTTTTCTGCCAAGTGTTGCGAAAAAATGGAAGATTCGCTCTTCTAAGTTCTACACGTATTGAACATGATTAAATGGCAAGCTAAGCCTAATGTTGCATGTGTACTCTTAATCTTCTCTACCTATCAGAAAAGCTTGTTTGCTCAGGTGTGTAATAGTTCTTTCACGAAGGGGTTAACCCTGCTTGATTATTCTGCATGGAGGAAAATCATAGAGCAAGTTGCGGTAGAAATGACTTCTAATATGAATGTGCAGAAGATAATACAGATACGATAGATGGAAGTTTTCTCATGATCATGGATGTGAAGTTCAATCATCATCCACTATATGATTGCTTTATCAGATTCATACTTCAAGTCCTAGTGAACTGTTGGTATAGTTAGCACAATAATAAAAGAGGACATCCAATGATACATGTTTCTTTGGCAATTCGAGATAGCTCACAAATGCTCTTTTTGATATTCCACTATTGCTCTTTTGATGGAAGCATACATGTACTTGTGATCCAGGGGTGGATCAAAAATAATATGGATTGCTCCTAGTGGTGGAAGAGATAGGCCAGACCCTGTTACAAACGAATGGTATCCAGTAAGATTCCTTTTTGTATTTAATAATTATAGTTGTATTTCCGTATATTTATCTTTTCATTTTATTTGATGGACGCACTTGCAAGCATGGCAAACATCCATTTCCTTGACAAGGTATTTTCTCCGTTTCATTCATATGACTGTGTTTGTGCAGAGGAGGGGGTTTGATATATTAATTTGACTCTGTATTTTATTAGTGGTAGTATAGGAAAAAAATTAAATAGTGCTTCAAAGGTTAGTTTGATGAAGAACACTGAAACAAATTTGAATTCTTGAAAGTTGTATAAAATAATAATCTAAGTGGAGTGGTGAAAACATTTTGGGAAGTCCCATAGTTGAAAAACTATCATAGTTTGAAGGAGGAAGTGTTGCTACCTTATTCATTCTTTTAAGTGATTCTTAATTCCTTTGTGGTCTGATTTGCTTTCCCTGCCTATGAAATATAGGGCAAGGCTCCCACATCTTCTGAATTACATCTGATGCCAGTTCACATCTTAAAATTTTCTTCCACTGACTTAATTGTCTGCTGTTCTTGATTGCTTCTTGCTAGGTGAACTTCATTAGGGGGGGGGGGGGAAATGTTATAGTTTTCTGACCTGTTGTTTAAAATTTTTTGTGTTCCTGACCAATAGCCATTTCCTAGGTGTGGTTGTTCATGACTCTTTAAGAGAATAGTCATCTGCAGATGTGTGCTGGGACATTTATGATTCAGTTCTCAGAATATGTTGGCATTATTTGCCTGAACTTTTAAGGGAGAGTTAACTGTTTGTATCCTATTGAGATTTGCATGGGTACATGCTATGGTTCACTGCTTCTTCCTATTCTGTTTGTTCAGCAATAAACTTCTCCATTACACTTGCCTTGTGACAGTTCTAGGTGATTTTGATAAGCCGTGATAATATCTCTTCTTCTCCAGCATAGTTCTATGTATATGATGGGCAGTTAGTTTCAAAAGTTTTGGTATTTATGCTTCATCATGATGCTTAGTTAAGAGACATTTTTTTAAAAATTTGAATTTATTTTTCCAAAAGAGCCAGATCCATATAGGTAAATACCAGTTAGTTAGGACTAAGCTAATTATTTTTCAAGGAACAGGTGTTTGGTTTAGAGAACCCATAATTTGCCTTTAAAAGGCCAAGTATTATGCATTGGAATGAAATGGGCCTGAATGGATATAGAGGAATCATATAACAGATTCCAACTGATCTGCCACTGATGGATAGTTGATTAATTGATTTTGAGCAGCTTGTGGTTGAACATTTTGCTTGTCTTTCTTCAGGCACCATTTGATGCTTCCGCGACAGACAACATGAGGAGGCTTGTACAACATGCTGGTGTCCCTGGTCACATTTATCCTCTAGCAATTTTGTGCCATGATATTATGCCCCCTCCCGCCCAGGTTGGTCACTGTGTCAATTATGTTTGTTTCTGTAATGACTTTATGTTTTTTTACATATCCCTGCTTGCGAGAGTACAGGTTGAGAAAAATATCGGGGAGAAAAGAGTTGTATCTTTTCATGGAGCTGGCATATCTGTGGCACCCAAAATTGATTTTCATGAGGTTGCTGGTGCTTTGGAGGACCCTGAGGTTAGTTTTTACGGGAAGTCCACTTTGGTTTAATACTTAAATTATTGGAAGCTTTTTTTGAACTAAATTTGACAGCCTAATGAAAGGTTTAGTGGTATTTGTTGGTGAACCTGGGGAGATTCATTCTATTTAATAGAGAATGAAGGAGGAGAAGGAAAGTTGGACCAAACTCTTTCGCTTTCCTATTTGAGACCCAAATGAACAGCTAGTTGACCTTTGCTAAGAGGGGGGCAGGTTTAGCAGAAATTTTGATTCCTTCAGTTGATCTTTCTCTTGTTGGTGGAAAGTTAAGAAGTAAAGCTCCAAAGGAACTTTCAATATGCAAATAAAACCCTTCGGGGTGGCCCAGTGGTTTGGGCTTGGGACTTCCATGTTGGAGGTCTCAGGTTCTAAACCCCTTGCCAGCGAAAGCAAGGGGTTTGCCTTCTGGGTCGAGCTCGTCGTGCCGGGCTTACCTAGTGCGGGTTACCTCTCCTATGTGGTTTGCGAGCTATTGCATAGGAGCGGGGGTTTTACCCTGTGCGCACCCAAAGGGTAGCGGCTGCGGGACCTAGTGCGGGTTACCTCTCCTATGTGGTTTGCGAGCTATTGCATAGGAGCGGGGGTTTTACCCTGTGCGCACCCAAAGGGTAGAGGCTGCGGGTTTCCCTTGTCATAAAAAAAAATAAAAAAATATGCAAATAAAACATTCATCTAATACTGTTTTGTTTTATTCATTTTTTGTCAAGTTAATTCTATAAACTGAAGCTAAAATCTGCATCTATAAGCTCTCTGAGGATAGTTAAATCTGTCCCCAAATCAGAGGAAAAGAAAATGAATTAAAGATGGAAATTTTGTGATACTTTTTTTCCTTACAAATAAAATAAGATAGAGAACCTTCCAATGTGCCAAAAAAGAAAATATTGTTTCCATGAAATTCAAATGAATGATGAACTAGCCCAGAGTGTTGAATTATATTGGAAGTTGGTTGATGCGACTTTTAGTAACACTAATTGCTACTCCCTCCGTTTCAAAAAGAATGGTCTAGTTTGACTTGGCACGGAGTTTAAGAAAATAAATAAGACTTTTGAATCTTGTGGTCCTAAATTAAAGTTATGTCAAATGTACAAAATTGCCCTTTAATCTTGTGGCCTTAAACAAACCACGTGGAAAGCTGAAATTAAAATGTTACCAAAAAAAGAAAGGTCAATCTTTTTGAAACTGACTAAAAAGGAAAAGAGATCATTCTTTTTTAAACGGAGGGAGTAATATAAAGCTACCTCCACAGGTGTAAACTGACTTGTTTGGGTGTCATCTGTGTTTTCTCCTTATATTTTAAGCTACCTAAGCTGCTGTACTCGACAGTTGTACTACTAATTTTTCTACCTCCAACTTCTGTAGTATCAGTTTTCTGTTGCAAAATTCTTCTCTTCCCAGACCCTTTCAGACCTTCAGCTCAAACATTTTTCTTTTGCCTCTCTTTCTATCATTACATTACATAAAGAAGATGGTTCAACTAATTTCACTGCCCTTCAGACCTTAAGCTCTAACATTTTCCACTTGCCTCAGCTTTCTATTGTTCACTAAAGGAAATGGTTTTCACCAATTCAGTCTTCTTCCATTTCACTGCAAGAATTCTCTTTAATATTCTATTTCCATGGGGTTTTCAATCTTAAATCGATGTTCCATTTCACAGCCAAAGATTTGCATCTTATTTTTATGAGATGCTATTGGAACTCTTTTTTTTTTCTTTCTCCCCATCCCCTCCCTCCTCCCAAATAGATGGGAAATGCATCGTGGCTGGTTTGATCAAGGAAAGGAAATGAGAGATGAATCGAAAGCGGAAAAACTGCACACCGAAAAAGTCAATTGCATATAAATAAAAAGGATCTTATGAGTAAATACTTTTCTTGATGCAGGCTAAGATGGTATATACAAAGGCACTTTATGACTCTGTAAGCCAGCAGTACAATGTGCTAAATTCTGCTATACATGGCAAACAAGGACTGAAGGCATCAATACCTAGTGTTTCATTATCACAACCATGGCAGTAGCTTCTCTTCCAACTTTATTTTTCATATCTTGTTGCTGTAGTCAGGTATTTACTTCACCCAAAAAAGATCTGTTGATAAAATTTAAAACTGGAACAATTGGCTTCATTCCATGTGTGTCTGATTCTTGTTTTGTGGGTATATATTACTAGTTTTGCAGATGTTTGTTTGGCAGTTACAATCAAATCACAAGGATTACACTCACAATCTTTCCACATACCACGCTTGCATGTGGTTAGTCTATGCAGAAAGTTGATACAAACAAAGTAATTCTCGAAGTTACAGCAAACATAACCTGAAGGAATTTTTTTGGCAGGGTTAGATAATTCTTTTGACACGAATGTACAGTTGCTTTACATTGTATTTATACCAAATGTTAGATCCAAATTTGTTAGTAATGATAGCTTTCAAGTACTCAATTCTGACTTTTTAAGGTCAAGTGTTAGTAGCTATCCTAGATTGCTGCTCATCTTGCCTTTGAAGTGGTAATCCAATTTGTTGAGAAATATAATAAATGATGCTCTGCTACAGTTGTGTGTGTTGTAGTTTCTATAAGCGTGATATGCTGTTTGATGCAACATTTGACAGTGTATTATGTCAAATGCAGTCGGGTTTAGTTTCTACGGTAGTGACTATTAACCTATCTCCTTCAATTGGCCGCATAGTGTGATTTAATGTTTGGTCTTTTGATCGATCTAAGCAACACAAATTCCAATAATCCAATGGGACTCCTAATGAAAGCAGTGCTTGAAAGGATTTCCACTACAACATGCATATTCCAGCGGGTTCTCCTGGCTCATTGTGTTCTCTCCTTTTAATTTATGTTCTTCGTGATCTTTCTCCACTTGTGCTTCCAGTAAATATTTTGTCTTTGCCCCTTCACATCCCTGTTGGCATTCCTCTTATTTGCTATAGCAGTGGACATGTTTCTTTGATAACTACCTTTTTGGGTGTCAGTTTCAACCGAAGAAATTGTTTTGGTGGGGGCGTGAGGCATTACGTATCTAAGCGTGTTGTTTCAACAGTGTCATTCTTTATGCACTGTGATGAAGGCACAGCACAGACGATGCTCAAGTATTGAAAATTTTTTGGTCAAAATTTCTTAATGAGACAGGCATATTGACCGATGTATTTTAAGAGCTTAGCGTTCTAGCATAGTCTTAACTTAAGATGCATTTTTTTCCAGTCTAGAGTAGTCTGTTTGTTGAACAACTTGAAGGACTTTGCCCATTTACCAGCTTAGAGGAATCATACTATAGTTTTAATGACCATAGAATATTTTACACTACTATTTTCTCTCTTTTATTTTTTATTTTCATCCGATTCATAGTATTTTACACTACTATGTTCTAAAATAAATGATACTTTGCACTTTTATTTTGTTTCAAAATAAGAGGTGTTCTAGAATTTCAACAAATAATTGATCTTATTTTTCCTGAATTATCCTTTTAAGTTTTAATACATTTAAGTTTACACCACTAAAGAATTATTCTTTTTTAATACATTTGATTAGGGATAAGCTAATAGAAATATTGCTTATTTTTAAAAAATAAACAAAATTTTAAGGATATGTAAAAACTAAATATATCACTTGTTTTAAAACGAAATAAGTACTCCCTCTCTAATAATAGTTGTCTACTATTGACTTGACACACCTCTTAAGAAACTATAAATAGAATGGTAGTTTTACTGTATCACCCTTTGAATATACTCCCTCCGTCCACAATTGTTTGGCAGGTATACTAAAAATAGATGTTCAAGATTAATTGTTAATTTAAACAATCAAGAAATAATTAGTCACTTTTTTCCAATTCTGCCCTTAATGATAGTGTAGTTCAATTGAAAAGTTATGTGGACTTTTGGCATTCTTGGTATAGTAGAGTTATATTAGTCAAATTACACCTTGTATTAAATTTTCCTTGAGGGGTGTGCATGACCTTACCCTGACAAACAATTGTGGACGGAGAGAGTAATAAATACAATGTCTTGAATAATGTAATAGGGAAATGACTATAATTAATGATAAAGATAAATTAAGAACTAAGGGTGTGTTTGGTATGAAAGAAAATGTTTTCCATGGAAAATGTTTTCCTGGAAAACAAGTTGATTTTTGACTTATTTTCTCATGTTTGGTTGGTGAGTAGAAAATATTTTTCGGAAAAGATTTTTAGCGTTTGATCTATGAATGAAAAATATTTTTGAGAAATATCTTTTATTTTTACCAGACTAGAAAATAATTTTTGAAATTGAAAATAGTTTTTAAAAACAAACTTAAATTTTTTTATTTTTTTTTGGGGGTGGGC
>NW_006239074.1:750561-775441 GCF_000226075.1 Solanum tuberosum | reverse complement strand
TGGTAAAAAATTTAAAAATTGAAATTAAAAATAATTTTTAAAAATAATTTTTAATATTTTTTTGGGAGGGAATGGGGTTAGGGGGTGGGGTAGTGGTGAAGGTGGGGTAAAAAAATTGAATCTAAAAATAAGCTTCAATTTTTTATTTTTTTTGGGGGATGGTTGGGGGGGTTGGTTTGAGGGTAGGGACAAAATAAATTGATTTTTTCAACAAAAAAGTAATTGTAATTTGAAGTTGGAAGAGAGTTTTGGAAAATGTTTTCCTTAAAATTTGAAGGAAAGTCATTTTCCTTAAATTTGAGGACAATTAGTTGATTTGAAAAACATTTTCCGAAACATTTAACCCAACCAAACATGAGAAAATTGGAAAACATTTTCCGGAAAATGTTTTCCAATTTTCTCATGTTTGGTTGGGTTAAATGTTTTGGAAAATGTTTTCCAATTTTCTCATGTTTGGTTGGGTTAAATGTTTTGGAAAATGTTTTCCAATTTTCTCATGTTTGGTTGGGTTAAAAAAAAACATTTTCCTTAATACCAAACACACCCTATAAAATTATCCATAAAATAAACAAATATTGTTGGACATCTATTTTTATATAGTGTACAAGTATTATTGGACGGATGGAGTACAATTTAATGCTCACTTTCCAAAACCATATGTCAAAATACCAATTTCTAGCAACAATCCAAAACTCAAATATCAAAAAATAAAAATAAAATCAGCATGACATGTGTCCCTCCTGACAACAAAAATTACACAAATTTTGTGAAGGAGAATTTAATTCAAAACAAAGTAAAACGTGCCAAATCCATCTCCACCATCTATATAACCGCCGGTCTCAAATCACAGTCGACAACCACCGCTTCCGCCGCCATTTCCACGGTTTCACCGCCGCAGGACGTCCATTTCCAAAAGCAATTAAATATGTCCACTCTCTACAATCCTCTAATTTTCACCATTAAAAACCCAAAAGTCACCCTTAAACCTCACACTTCTCTTCCTTCTTCAGTTCCGACTTCTAGGCTTCGAAAATTTCCCAATTTCTCAGTTCAATCCTCCATTTCCTCATCCAATGACCCGGAAAAACCGACCTTTATTACACCGGACAATGATAAAGCTGACGATAAAACAGTGGAGTTCGTGGATGAATGGGGAGAGAAGTCGGAGCCGGAACCCGGACCGGTTACGAAGTTAGCGGATTCGGATCCTCCGAAGTATGAGGATGAGTGGGGTAATGGAAGTCCCGGAGTTGACGGGAGTGTTGGAGAGGACGAGAAGCTTCTAGAGCTGAAAAGGTGCTTGGTGGATACAGTTTATGGGACGGATTTCGGATTTCGGGCTTCATCGGAGATTCGGGCCGAGGCATTGGAGTTCGTTTCTCAGTTGGAGGCAGCCAATCCTACTCCAGCACCAACTGAGTCTCCTGAGTTGCTTGATGGGAACTGGCTTTTAGTGTGAGTTTTTGCTTCATTACTTGATTATTCAGTTACTTCTTTTACTTTAATTCCTCCATTTATTACGTTTTTTGTTGTTTTAATATGAAATTAGCTGAGTTTTGATACTTTCCGTAAGCATGCTGGCTTTGGTTCATCGAAAAATGGGTGGTTTACAGGACAACCCAAATAACATTTTCTAATAAACTGATATTGATCTCATGGGGCTTATATTTAAGGGTAATTGATAGTTTCAGATAGTCAAATTGACTTTGATTTCATTCTCTATGGGATAAGGCATTGATGGAATGGGTAGTGGTATGCTTATCTTGAGCATTGACACCACAGAGCAAGTTGCTCTCCCCCAATTCTAGGTGCATGATAGATGTTAACCGTACAATGTAGGCATTGCACCCAAAGCAGTAGCTAGAACTTTATAGTGGGAGTTCACTATGCAAGATTGGTGCATCATAACAGTTTTAAGAGGGAGCTCGAGATTGGCCTCTAAATAAGCACCTTATGAGGTGAGCCGTTAGCCGGTTACTTGTCAATATGCTTGCATTCGTCTGTATCCTCCAGTTGTTACCAACCATGGTTAAAGACCATATATTCTTTGGTTCGTCCTGTAATAACATGCTTTGGATTTCTGAGAATTCCATAACTAATTAGCCTGGTAATCTGGGAATAGGATGAACCAATGCTTCTTATATTATTTTAATCTTGATGTGATGTCTTTTCAACTAAGTATTGCACTTTCTGCACATTGCAAACTACCATTAATCTAAACAATGTCTGCAAACTCTAATGTGAAATATATTTTACTTTTCTTCTTACCCTTTTGGCTAGTCAAACTAGAATCTATTCAAGAGCGCAACAAGTATTCATCGAAAAATTGTAGTAGTAACTGGAGCTTGAGTTCATGATTCATATTCATTCTATGGTTTTCCCATTGGGATTTAAAGCCTCCTGGTTGCTGCTTCTATCTTGGGAGGAAAGTTTCACTTAGCTTTGCTCCTGTTTGAGAGTTCACTTCAACAACTAATGATCATGTTATCACTTTATCTGTCATTAAGATGTTCTTTGGCTAGCATTCACTCCCTTGTAAAGTTGAATATGTTTCATTTTCTACTCATATCCATTTCTGGTCTTATACCATAACAAACAAGTTAGGTTCAAACTTACAACATGTTGTACTGAGTTATTAACCCCGCATAAAGCATGAAACCTAACCAATTAGAGCATTGGTTGCATAATATCACCTTTGATTTATCATGTTGTTACTTAATAGATTGACATGCCTGCATTTTTTGGAGCTTTCTTTTCGAAGCAGGTTCTGAAAGGAACCAGCAGTCTGCCCCTGCATAATCTCCATCCTGCCAAAGAAAAATATTGAACTTTGCCATCTATAGTTCCCAAATTTCTTCTCATTTTAATCAACTTCATTGAACTATAGGGAAGGGTTTTAACTATCTTCCTGTGAAAAGGGGGATTATCTTAACGTATAGTTGTTTGTTTTCATTGTTATCGTAACTCTTATGTAATGATTGTTGTTGTTATTATTATTTCCCTGGTTTTACTGGGAAAGTCGAGTTTTACTAAGTACTGGAATTTTAAATGCTTGGAAGTGGTGATAGACTGTTTTTAATAGTTTTGAAGTACAATTTTATAGGATTAGATATGAACTTAAGATCGATGACATTTACTATCTTGGTTCACATATCACAGAAGAAAACCTAAATGCTGAAGATATGCCTTTTAAAGCTATATTTATAGTTGATGTCCTGTTAAGGGTTTATTCGTCTATAATATAGAGTAGGAAAATGGCATTGAGGCATAAACGTTGATGATACTTTGTTGTGTGCTATGTATTATTAAAAGTTTATTTCTTCATAAGTTTCTTTCTAAAGATTTTTGGTTGAACACATCAACACCACCTTATACCTTGCCAGTAAATTTCATTTGGACGCTCGAAGTATGGTGTGTTTCAATTGGGCACCTGAATACATGATTAAGTATTCCTGTTAGACTCTTCCGATTCAAAATTTTGAAGAAAGCTTTTGCGAGTGTTCTCAAGCTTCTATTACATACATAAGTCAACTACCTAAAATATGTCATCTCCTTTACTTAGACACAGTAGTCTCAATAAGCCATCAGGCCTAATCAATGTCGATGTATATGATTAAAGGGATAATTTTGTAACTTAGCCCAAACTTAAGGGACAATTTTGGGCTTTTCCTCCTGAACAATGCAACATTTTGTTGTGAAATTTCATGCAGAAACTGATTTGAAGTAAATGATAAGTGATGTATTTGCAGCAAATAATCTTATTTTTCTTCCTCAATCTGTCAGGTTCACTGCATTTTCTGAGTTGTTACCTCTTCTTGCTGTGGGCAACATTCCTCTGTTGAAGGTAGAAAAGATTAGCCAAGACGTAAATACAAACAGCTTGACTATAGAGAATGCGACTACATTATCAAGCCCTGTAGCCACCTTGTCCTTTAGTGCTACTGCCACTTTTGAAGTTCGAAGCCCCTCTAGAATACAGGTACCCTTGTTGACTCCATTCTAATTTCTTTAGAAAGGTACTTGCAGCAATATTCTGAACAAAGAGAAAAAAATGAGTTAGTGGTTCAGCCAAATGTTAGTTTGGAATTCAGAAACTAATTATGCAAGATATTGGGAAATTGTAGATGGGGATTATAGTTTTCTTGGTTAACTTCTGTAGAGTATGTTGGGAGATTCTTACATTTTCCTTCTGCATTTGGCTGACAACTGCTTACTTTTGTAGGTTGAATTTAAGGAAGGGAATTTTAAGCCTCCAGAAATAAAATCAAACATAGATCTGCCGGAAACTGTGGATTTGTTTGGGCAAAAGATAAGTCTCTCTCCAGTACAGCAATCTCTAGGTCCTCTAGAAAACGCTGTGGCAGGTATAGCACGAACTATTTCTGGTCAGCCTCCTCTCAAGATCCCAATTCCAGGTGAAAGGACAAAATCTTGGCTTCTCACAACCTACCTTGATAAGGATATGCGGATCTCCAGAGGCGATGGTGGGCTTTTTGTGCTTGTTAAGGAAGGGAGTTCTCTTCTATATTAGTAGAGGTACCCATCATCCTATATTGTGATTTACAGATGCCTTAGGAACTGCGGTGGTATCTACTGCTACGTCAATTTATTGTGGGATGTAGAATTTAACACTCCTTAGCTGTAAATTGGGACACTCTTTTAGGACTTGAGTACTTCCACTGAATTATCTCAGGATCAAGCTGTGAGATTAGTACTAGTCGAAGTGTCTCTGCTCAAATAAAATGTGAAATAGCTTTGCATTTTCCTATGTAGTAAGATGACGATTTCTTGTTATGAGTATTTAATCATTTGGGGGTCAATCATCAGTAATTTCAGCTTATCTGGAAAGAAAAAAACCTAACAATTACGTTTAATCTAGACTTAGCTAATTCTAATTTGGCAGCAACCCATATACACCATAACTACCCATGAAGATATCCTTCTCACTTGTTTTAGAGAAGACTGCAATATTGGTTCCCTTTCATATTACCATCTCAACTTCCACTTACCAGTACTAGGCAACCAAATAATTTTATTATAGAGATTTATTTGTGATCGAAGTGACTTGATTGTATAAATATCTTTTACGACGTTAAGTACTGTGCTGGTAAACTGAGTCTAAGATGTGTGTGGCACACCACACTTTTTCTTTTAGGTAGATGGAGTGGTTCATTAATGCAGAGTTAGCCTTGGAAGTCTTCTTGATGAAAGTTGAACTTTTCTTTGTCCCAAAATTTATTTATGATAGTAATAATTGAAATGGTTCTAGACTTTCTCCAAGTCAACAGTAGTGCTTTAGCAACCAAGTCAAAATTGAAGACTTTTATTTTTCACCAAAAGCTTTCTAAGAATGGGTTGTTCAAAGAAAACATGAGCATCTCCAGTCAACTACAAAATCCTTTTAAGTCTTGTTTATACTTGTGGATTTGAAATTTGACAAATTCACTAAAATGTTCAACCATGCTCCCTTTGGATTTTTTCTTGTTTTGCTATCAGATTATAATTGTTTTATTCGTAATAAATAAGTTAAAAACAATTAGAATAACATATCCACTGTAATCTCACGAGTGTGAGGTTAAAAACAATTGTTACAAAAAGTAATAAAAATTAGGAAAATAATTATAATATGGATAACTTCAAAAGAGGTTAATGTGATGAACCCAAACATGGAGGCTATTTTGAAATTATTCCTAAACTTAATGATTTGTTCATTCAATAGTAGATTAATTAGGCACAGTTTATTTTTTTGGAGAAATAAGTGATTCTTTTGTCAGGTTATATTTTCCAAGATCTAAATGATAATACAGGAAAACTGCCTCCGTGTTGATATAATAAAAAGTATTTAAGAACATTTCTAAGGGTTATCGATAATTGACAGCTTTTATAATTAGTGGATTAGTGATCTGTTTTTTTTTTAATCGAACAGCTCTTTTGGCAGCTGCATTATGGAGACCTTAATTTGTTTTTAGAATAATTAAGAAAAAATGAATTAATTAGTAAGTCGCACATCACAATTATATGCCATAGCATTAGTTAGTAGCTTCATTTCACATAATTTAGTCAATCTCACCCCACACCACCCAGCTAATACCAACCTTCCAAAAGGTCCCTTAGTATTAACATAATTCTTTTCGTGAAATGTGTTGGAATGGTTCAGATCTCTCTATCAATAATCAGTATGGAGTTCGAGCGTTCTGAAAATGGAAAAAATTATGTTGTGAGTGTTGCTATAATGCAAATCCGAATTGACTCATATCCCAATGAACCTAAATGAAAACAAAAAGGGTAAAGTTCCAATCAAAAGCTACCAAGAATCATAAAGTAAAAGGAAAAATTCTTTTGGCCAAAATGGTATTTTACCTATGTTATTTTACCTTTTAAAACATTTTTATCCTTTTAATTTTAATACATTTTAACTAAAAAATGGAAAAAAGATCAGTTTATTTTAAAATAAAAAAGATATTCTAGTTTTTTAAAATTTCTGGCTAAATTCTGACCAAATTTTCTGATCATTTAACATTTATTCAAAGTAAAATTATTGTCAACAACTCAATATACTAAATTCAGAATTATTGAATGCTTACTCACAAACTACCAAATGTCCTACCAGCAGGCTCGCTCTTTGAAAATTCAATTCAAATAGGAAAAGCCAACCGGCCAATACAAGCCAAAAAACACAAATTTTATTGCAGTCCCCACGAAAATGTCGCTGGATTCTTCTAAATTACCTATTTGCTCCGTCTCAATTTATGTTATATTATTTAAATTTTGACTCAGCATAAAGTTTTTTTTTTTTTTAAAAAAAGATTTTTAAGATTTGAACACATTTTTTTGACTATTTGTGTGTCTATAAATAATTCATTAAGGGTAAAAGATAACTTATATAATAAAATCCTTTTCAATTATAAAAAAGTGACAATTTACTTGAGACGGATTTTAGCAGACCTTGATACCAGAAGATTATATATACATCGATTGCTTATATATATATTTTATAAATTAATTGACCGAATTATATATTGATAAATATCTTATCTTTAATTATATATTGACTTCTCCTTTCATAATTAAACTTGTCATTGACCTTGCGGATAATCTTTCATCATAACTTTTCGATCATTTGTGAAAAACGTTGAGCGTTGTTTCTTCAAATTATTTGATAGAAAAACACATCATCATCAACCATGGGCGCTAAGGCCGTAAGGGTTCATCTAAACCTCACACTCTAAAAAATTATATAGTATATTTAAGATTAAAATTAATATTTTTGTATGTGTAAAATATATACATGTTGAATTTGTGTAACTTTTAAAAAAAAATCTTGAATATGGGAAATTCTGAGTTAGCCAGTCGGCACTATCACAATCTATTTTTTGTTTGTTGTCATAAATAAAATATTGAAAAGCCAAAACAGGCCCACACGACATGGGGAATCTGCCATGCCAATCACAAAAAAGTAGTACTAGTAATTACAATAAGAAATCTAGGCTGAAAAAACAAAAAGAGAAGAAATTAATATTTTATGTCTTAAAATATTTACGGTCCTTATCAAAAATATATACTCCTACTAGTTACTTCCATAGTTTGCTTTTGCTGGTTTAATATTTTAAAAAAATATCTTATTTATTTTTACTTGTAAATTTTATCATGTCGAGAAAAATATTCATTTTTCAATATTAATTACTTATTTTTTGAAATCATTTTTCAAGATTTAAGATTATACATCAATTAATGCGAGTATTACAGTAAAATACTTATATTTATTTTATCAAGAAACGTGTGAAGTTCAAGTTACAAGTAAAAGTAAATGGATGGACTATATTAAAAGTTTAAGATAAACTTATTATTTTTATTACTCGTAATTATTTTTTAAGACTGCAAATACTTTATTATTAGTTATGACAAATAAATAGAGTGAATATTCAGTGAGGAAAAGAATTTATTCTAAGACATAAATATGGGTAAAAATAGGTAAACTTTCATTTTAATTATTTCTTTAATTTCATATAAGTGACACACCTTAAGAATATGTAGATATGCGATCTCTTAGCATATTTTGTTATCTCATTTATTGATTGTGATTTAATTTACTCATTCGGTAAGATTGTATAATTAAAAAAATTGTAAGAGTTTTCACAACTCAAAGAATATTCATATTTATGAGGAGTAAAATATAACTTAAAAATCTAAATTGTATATCCAAATAAAATTTCAACTTAATTTAATTTTATATTTTAATTTTAAATTATGATTTTATATTCCATGTTCAAATGATATCAAGTAAGAAGGATGGAAAAAGGAGTATATATATGGAAAAATGTAAAAGAGAGTAGTTTTATGCGAATTATTAGTTGGAGAACTTTTGCAAATAACCACTATAATAAATTTAATTATGCTTCATAGTTATAGTTTTGCATATTTACAGGTTGTAGCTACAGCTTAAGCTGCTCCGTTTGTATAATTCGCAGATTTGTATAATTCGTGGGTACATTTGTATAATTCAGTTACTTTTGTATAAACTCGAAATAGCAAATTTATACAATTATAAACATCTGAAGTATAAATAGTTATACAAAATTACATTATACAAAAGTTATACAAATTCCAAATTATACAAACGTGTGACTTATACAAAACTAAAAAGCTGAACCGCGTAACTATAGCTAAAAGTAGGTCGTGAATTGTAATTATGACAAACTATAACTATCTTAACTGATTAACTAGTATATGTTTGCTTATATGCGTAATTTTCCCTTATTAGTTTCATTCCTGAATTATTGAAATTATTAAATACGCCCTTTAACTTGACTAATCGAACTTAACTGCGCTCTCAATCTTGCAACATAAGTGATATACACCCCTAAATTCTCGCTAAGTTAAGAAGTATTTTCAACAATTCTCTTATCTTTTTATTAAGAGGATCATGATCCTACAAGAGTTTGAGACACTTGATATGTCATGTGGTATATCGATAATTTATCTAAATTTAATTAGTCAAATGATATTTTTAAGATTATCAATAATTTGAAACGAAATTAATAATTTGTATCAAATTTTCGATATTTCTCCTCTCTTAAAAAAGAAAAGAAAAAAAAGAGAGGGTTGACAAAGTCATAACAACGACGTGCTTTTTCCTCACGAAACTCCCGCGTTTGGTGCCGCAACTTTTTGCCCCCCTCCCCCTACCAAACCCTTTTTTTTTCCCTTCTCAAGTCCATTCATTTCATGTTTCATCAATCATCATCATAATTTTATTTCTCCAAAAAAAATATTTTTTGTTTACTTAAATAAAAGAGGAATATTGACTATTGTATAAACTATATAAAGAAACCTTTTTTTTTCTTTTCTTTCTGCTTGTACAAAAGAAACTATACAATCTGAAAATTTGTCAAGTGTGTTCGTCTCATATGTTAATGTGTTTGCTTCTTTTAATAGAATATAATTATCAATTTAATGCAAGCAATTTATTAAGTCTAAATCCTCAATAGTATATTACTAGCATTAATCACCTTAGTACCTTAACAAAGTCTCATTGACAAAAATATTTTCATGCAATTGTCTACAACTACTATTGAGTAGCAATATTATTTGAGTCTAAAGTTTTGAGTTACAAATTTTAAAACAACGAGTAATTTTTTTTTTTTTAGGGTTGACTCTTGATAAATATCACAACTAATAACCTATAGCCTTTATTATAAAAAATATTTTTTAAAAATAGTTGTAACATTCTTCTTCATTATAGAATTTTTTTCATACTCAAAGCACAAAATCGAGACGTGGTTATGGGAAGAGGAGACCCCATCCCCTGGTCCCATTGGTTAGATAACTTTCTTACGTTGAAGGAAACCAACTCTGTTTAAAGAAACAATATAAAAAGTCTCTTCTATGAACAAATGACAATAATCATCTCCAATTCATTTGGGAGGAAGTTGTCATATTTTCTTTCAATATCAATCCTACAAATCTGTATAGCTTTTCCTTGTAATTCGACAAATTTGGTGTAGCCATTACCAAGTCCAAGAAAAATAGCTATTCGAAAGTGACACAAAATTGAGCAGAGAGTAGTCAAAAGGTCAGTAGAATAACAAGAGAAAGAGGACAGCACGAATAGCAGAAAAACGAGAGAACCCAGTTGGTTGGAAAAGGGTATCCATTGATATTGTTTTTCAAGAATAATTCAATCTGCAGATCAACTGTTTGATTTATTGCTTCACAGAGAAATATGAGCAATAAAGCACCTGTTAAGTTAGATGATGAGCAGTTGGCTGAACTGCGAGAAATTTTCCGTTCATTCGACAGAAATGATGATGGGAGTCTGACCCAACTCGAGCTTGGCGCGCTATTGAGGTCCCTTGGTTTAAAACCAAGTCCTGATCAGCTCGAAACTTTGATTCAAAAGGCGGATAAAAATGACAATGGCCTTGTTGAATTCTCGGAGTTTGTATCACTCGTTGCACCGGAACTTCTTCCAGCGAAGTCCCCTTACACGGAGGAACAATTGAAACAGCTATTTAAGATGTTTGATAGGGACGGAAATGGTTATATAACGGCTGCAGAATTGGCTCATTCTATGGCGAAGCTTGGACATGCTTTGACTGCTGAAGAACTTACTGGGATGATCAGAGAAGCTGATACTGATGGAGATGGCAGGATCAGCTATCAGGAATTCACTCAGGCGATTTCTTCGGCTGCTTTTGATAACTCTTGGGCTTGATATGTGAATCTCCTTTCGGTATATCTTGTCAATTTCTGTTCATCTAGTTTAGATATATATGTTTTGTATGTTAATGTACTTTTTGTTGTATGTTTTTTAGTTAGTTTACTTTCTGAGTTTCTCTGCGAATGTCAAGGTTATAGTTAAATGTGAATATTATTTCAAAGGATGCTTGCTGTATAGTTAATGGAATTTAAACTGATATACTCTCTTCTACCTGACTTTTTCTCCAATTAATTTGGCCCTATATTAAGTTTTACTGGATTCTGTCTTCTATGATCGAGTAACACATAAATTTTACCGGATGAATTTGGACTTTGAATGAACATGAAAAGGTGATCAAGTTGGATCCTGGATGTTATTTCTTTTACCTTAACCTTTGAATTTGTGAATAGAAAGAGAGAAATCTTTTTTAAAAAAATTCTTTCCTTTAACACGAATCAGTGAAATCACTGTTCCAGAAAACAAGGGGTCAAGACTATCTATCAGTAGTTTTAGTTATTGACTTATTTCACACAGTAATAGTTGAATTTATGATGAACTGCTGAGTTAACAGACGGTTGGCAGCCAATTTGTAATGGTTTTCGACGGGAGTTTACTTCACTAAGCAATTTTGTTACTCTTGCATTTTCTCTAAGCTCTCTTTGTTGTGAGCATGGGGTTAACCTTCTTCGTGTTTAGCATAACCACAAGTTAGAAAATTCATACTCTTCTTCCTAAGACCAACATAACTAAAATGGGACTAAGACATAGATATAATGGAAAGGACATTTTCTGGCAGCAGAAAAGGAATATGTATTGCAACGGTCTGGATGGTGGCATAGGTATAAGCATTCTTTGATTTTAACCTAATCACGAGCCAGGAAATGTATACTCTCCTTGTTAATATTAATGTTTCATTAAATGTTGTAGCGAGCAAACAGGAGAATAGATCGACTTATGTTCTGATCAAAGAATTTCAATTATCTACTTGTAGCAGGCCCCTATTCTTAGCAAAATAGTTGGAAATGAGCGTTGGCGCCAAATGAAGAAGAAGAAGAGGATTTAAGATGCAGAGTTGGTGTTGTCGTGTGCTTACATCTTAATGTATTACTTCTATCTGTGATGATGCAGCATTATCCTAGTTTAGCATCCGATAGAACGTTTCTTGCCAAGAGAGACTTTTTTTGTCATTCATTTTCCTTTATGATCTATCGTTGTACTTTCTTTAGAGTAAATAATATAGTTTGGGTGATAATTTGCAGTTTACATGAAGAGTAGTTTTTTCATACAAGGGTTTCATTAGACATAACAACGTTTTCTTCCCAGCATAACTAAGTTTAATTAAACAGAAAATAATTAAATCTAGATAGGAACAAGCAACTGTTTCACTATTATTAGAAAGATACGCAATATCCAAGTAGTATGACACAATTGTTTTGTAAAATAATAATACATAAGCAGCAGTCAATAAGTGCTTAATTACTGGAAGTGTGCATCCAAAAGGATTAACCCTTGTTGTTATACCGTGAGTTTCAGGCATCCAAATACATAATAAAGCTTGCTGAATAAATGGATGCTGGAGTAGCTGTTCCGGCGTCCATCTTCTTATATCAAACACTTGCGTAAAAAATCATTGACGATATCAGAAACATTACCCTGAATCATAGGGTATTCATTCATAATCTTGTGATTGTAAATCTCTAGTGTTGCGATAAATCCAAACTTGACTCCCAGTCATCATCTCTGCCACGGTGCAGCCAACGACCATATATCATAAGCTCTGCCATGAAAATCACAGGTCAAATTCTGGAGGCGCGTGAATTAAACTCCCTTGATTGCTCAACGTACTTCCAGTAATATATGCCACTCCTTTGGGAACTCTCAACGACAATCCAAAGTCAGCCAACTTCAACTTGTGCATCCCACCAGGTTCAGCATTATCGAAGACCAAAACATTAACAGGTTTAATATCACAAATGAATCCACCCTTTCTTATGCACATGTTGAATACCCTTTAAGAGTTGATATGGCATCTTTCTCTTTCCTCTCTTGTAATTGTTGATCAAATGAGGCCGGCTCTATGCTTAGAATGGTAAGCCATTGGCCTTAGGCCCAATGCCCAATTTTAGGAGGCCTCAATTTTTTACCAAGAATAAATTATGTGTTAATTTTTTTAAGAAAAAATATTTATTATTTATGATAAAAAGTACTCCATATATATATATTTTAAATTATTATTTTATTATTTTTAACCCCGTTCAAATAAAAGAAATCAAGAATATATTATTTTATTTTCTTATACTCTCCACTAATACTCACATTATTTTATTCTTTTTAACTCTTTTTACACTCTCTTCTTTAAATTTTTGATAAGTTAGAGTAATACTCTGTCAAAAATATGAATCAATAGTCGAAAAATGTTGAATAAAGTGAATTGTAAATTCTTTTTCCATTTCTTCTTAGATTTTCAAGCATTACAATAAGCATAGAAAATGTGGGATATACCAAATTATCAACTTCTTGAATCAAATTTATGGTTCTAACTCTTATATTTGTTTGAAATTTGTCAACTTATTACTTATAGAATTATGTTAACAATTCATATAATGATTGCCTGAGTAAAATGATGTTTTTCAACGTTGAATTGATAAAAATTTATCGAAAACTAATAATTGAAAAGGAAATCGAATAAATCATTTATAAAAAAAATATTAAGTAATACTTTGCATTTAAAAATGTAAGAAAAAATATTTTTTAAATAAATGCATGTGAAGTTTATTTCAATTTTAGGCCTTTAATTGAGATTTCGCTTTAGGCCTCGGATTGTGTTGAGCCGTTCCCTGATCAAATCATAGAGTGATCCACCAGATGCATATTCAAGAAACATATTGTAAGTTGGAATATTTCCACTGTCGATGCTAACGACTGCTCCAAAGAATTGAACACGTAAGGAGAACCTTTGAGAGTTGTCAAGATTTGTGGACTGAATTTGAACGACGAATATCAGCACATTTAATCGCAGCAACAGAAACACATAACGAAAAAGGATATACATCTTCACTGCATAATAGACTTCGTCGTAAGAGCCAGCACAAGTAAAGCTTCTGATCCATAATAATACAATCACTTTCTTCTCACAAATTTGTTATTAAATGATTGTGAAAAATAATAAAAGGATAGTTGCTTTTTATAGAATTTTTTTTTTCAATTCGATATGGAAAGGAGAAAGATATTATTGTTTGGTAACTTTTGCATTTACAAAACACTAAATCCATATTTGACAGGAAAGGGTAAATTCCTAAATCAAAATTCCGAGGGGCAAGACGGTATACACTTATTTGTATATAGTTTCAAAAAGGTCTTAAAAAATATTCTAAAAAAGTTTTTAAAAATGATTCTAAAAAAGTTTCTAAAAAATATTCTAATGAATAATCAGCGGAACATTATTGAGCTAAGTGCACCATGTTGAATGTGGATCCACCTTAAGGTTCTCTCTAATATTAATATTTAGAATGATAGAAATTGTATAATAATCGTATTCTTTTTAGTTAAATGTTATTAAATCATGTCTTATATAGTTAATTCATTTTAAATGGGTTGGATTTAGTATACATTGGATCCTAAATAGATCTAGTATTGATTTAAAATTTTAAAATATTTTTCCCTGAAAATTTATAGGTACCAGCACGCCGTTAAATTGATATTGAAAATAGTATATATGGTTAAACTGATCCAGAAAGTCAATATCATCACATTTAACAGCATC
This sequence comes from Solanum tuberosum, assembly GCF_000226075.1. Lineage (NCBI taxonomy): Eukaryota > Viridiplantae > Streptophyta > Magnoliopsida > Solanales > Solanaceae > Solanum > Solanum tuberosum. The sequence continues at coordinate 760,979 of NW_006239074.1, read as the reverse complement.
AACAGCATAAGTAGATAAGAAAGAAGAAGGATGGATGTTGACAGCATAATATACTTTTCCGAAAGATCCAACACCAAGAACGTGAAGCTTCTTCCATTGTTCCATAATAACTATTATTCCTAATACTAATTTGTAGTATAATAATTTGTGAATAATAACACAGGGGAAGCAACTGCTATTTTTATAGTAGATATCATCAATCATAAGTTTACCGTGTTTGTTTGTTTTGTGGTAACTTTTGTATTATTTTCTACTTTTTGTTTTTTGGTAAATTGTGTTTTTTTGGATACTTTACTAAAATGATGAATCCTAAATCGATGTGGGGAAGGATTTCTTATTGTTCTTTTTTGGTAACTTCCCATTTTCAAAAGACGAAATCCATATTTGACACGGGAAAGGATAATTTCCCGCTGTAATGGAAAACACTACCTACATATATGTAAATAATCCATCAAAATTTCAAATTTTGTGAAATATTTATACGTGATTATTTAAAAGTAAAAATAAAAGACAAGTATTTATAGGATATAAATATAATATACATATATTATATATTAATATTTGACAACCAATTCATAAATTGCTCATATTAAATCACAAGTGTGGAATAAAAGAATCAGATTTAATTGTTAGTTGACTTTTTATATTTAGTTAAGAGAATGTCCATATAATTATTATTTTTTAATTTTTTAAAATAAAAATTCGATTTCTGAAACCCTTACATCGAACACTGAACCGAAGAACCGAACTTTTAAAAAAATAACATCGACGCCGATCCGAATAACCAAATTAGTTTGGTTCGATTCGGTTTTCTGGTATTTATGCACACCCCGGGCATCACAGCACAACCCCACTCCCCACTTAACATTTGATTCTACTCTTTTCCTTAACAACCTCATTTTCAATTCTGTCAAAAAATTCTTTGCTTTAACACGAATCAGTGAGAACACCGTGTATGTATCAGTAGTTTTAGTTATTTGGCACAAAATAGTTGAATTTATGAATGAACTGCTGAGTTAACAGACAGTCGATAGTCAAAAAATAGTTGTTACTCTTGTGTTTTCTCTAAGCTCTCTTGGTTCAGCATATTTATACAGGATTCATATAACTAATCCTAACTATAATTGCCTTGAGACGTAGTTATAATTGTCGTGTGCTTACTTACATCTTAATGTATGATGATGCAACATTATCATAGTTTAGCATCCAATAGAACATTTCTTGCCAAGAGAAAGGCTTTTTGATCATTCATTTTCCTTTATGATCAATCGTGCTACTTTCTTTAGACTAAATAATATTGTTTGGGTGATAATTTGCAGTTCTTACATTAAGACTTAAGAGTAGCTGTCAATTCATGATTAATTATATATGACAAGGGTTTCATTAGACGTTTTCTTCCCAGCATAACTAAGTTTAATTAAACAGAAAGTAATTATTAAATCTAGATAGGAACAAGCAACTGTTTAATTAAACAGAAGTAATTATTTAGTCATCCAAGCATATAATAAGCTTGATGAATAAATGGATGTTGGAGTAGTTGTTCCGTCGTCCATCTTCTTAGAGGGTCCTTTATAAAACACTTGTACAAAAAATCTCTGGCATTCCCAGAAACAGAAGTCGGAATTATTGGGTCTCCATACATAATATTCCATTGCAAATCATTATTGTTGTGATAAATCCAAACTTGACACCCAGTCATCATCTCTGCCACAGTGCAACCTAGTGACCATATATCATAGGCTTTGCCAGGAAAACCACTGGTCAAAGATTCTGGGGGCGCGTAAGCTAGATCCCCTCGATTGTTCATCACAGTTCCAGTCGTATATGTCATTCCTTGAGCAATTTTCGATGACATTCCAAAGTCACTCAACTTCAAGTGCAACCCAATATGTTGAGCATATTTGAAAATCAAAACATTAGTAGGTTTAATATCACAATGAACCCACCCTGTATTATGAACGTCTTGAATACCCTTTAAGAGTTGATATGCAAAGTAACTTACTTGCTTTTCAGCCATACTTAATATTCCTCTTTTCGAATTGACGATCAAATCGTGCAGCGATCCATCAGATGCATATTCAAGATACAAATTGTAAGTTAAAATATTATTGTCGAGGCTTACGTCTGATCCAAAGAATTGAACCACGTGGGGTGAACCTTTGAGAGTTGTCAAGACTTGTGCTTCTTGTTGGAGTGAACTCGAACGACTAACATCAGCACATTTAATAGCAACAACATCATGAGCACATGACGAAAAAGGATCCATCTTCACTGCATAATAAACTTTGCCGAAACAGCCAGCACCAAGAACGTAAAGCTTCTTCCACTGATTCATAATAATATTTTCACTTTGTTCTCACTAATTTGTTATGGAATGATTGTGAAAAATATTAAAAGGGTAGTTGCTTTTTTATAAGAAAAAACTATCCAATATAGTTGATATGGAAAAATTGAAGGGTTAAGCGTGTTACCTTTGGTAACTTTCGGACAAATTCCATATTTGACATGGAAAGGATAAATTCCATATTTAAGTGTACCGTGGATAGGATATAAAGTGAAGAATAATCATACTCATATTCTTCTAGTTAAATGTTACTCCCTCTGTGATTTTTTTAGGTTTTTATGGTTCTTCAAAATAATTGAATTGTTTAAAGTTTAATAATTGAATTGAAATGTTTGAAACTTTTTTCATATTTGTCCTTTTCTTTAATGAAGTTTGATATTTTCTAGGAGATAAATTGCACTACTTACAGAGTTATATTTATGACTTTACAAAAAACAATGCTGAAAATTATGGTTTAAATATGTTTTTTGAATGTTTTTCTTAATATGTGTGCATTGTCTCACAAATTCAGATAATATTGTCTCCATCCCTATTTACTTGTCAAATTTTGACTTGATACACTTAAAATAATGATTGATATAATAAATTTACCATTATACCCCTATTAATTAATATAACTCAATGTTAATAAATTGGGGTTAATAAAAAAAAAAAAATTATTTTTCCTTTAATTGTCAAAAAAATTACAAGTAAATATGAAAATTTCAAAAAGTTTCTACAAAAGATTCTAATGAATAATCACAGCAACATTTTAAGTGCACCGGTGGTAAACGTTGATATGATAGAAAGTGAAGAATAATCATATCCTTCTAGTTTTTTTTTTAATTTTAACAATCCTTGGGGTCAGGGACTGAGCAACCCCAGACTTTAACATAAATAAAATAAAAGGGGACATAAGCCTAACCTTCGATGCTATGATGGTTCATAAGTCGACTAGCCTACTAAGGCCTATCAATTTATTCTCAATACTAGAAAATGAAACCTAATTATTGTGCACTTAGAAGAGAGGACTCCTCTCAATACAAAGACAGTAGAAAAGCATAAATAAGGGAGACTCTCCCCTGCGAGAAAAGAAAACAGCCTAACCAAAACTAGACCTCTTCAGTTTTCTTCTTCTGAAACTTGTCATTCTCATTTTGTCTAGGTTGAAGTAACCTCTAGTGTCATGAGGGAACTGATGTCTTAAATAATCAATTCATTTCAAGCGGGTTAGATTTAGGATAGGTTGGATCCTAAATAGATCTAGATATTGATTTTAATTTTTAAAGTATTTTCTCCTAAAAATTTACAAGTACCACATCATAAAATAGATACTCATATTATTCAAGCTACTAAGTTAAATTTAAAGAACATACACGTAATTATTCACTTATATATACTCTTAAAGAAAATGCAACTTGTTTTTATAATTATAAAAAAAATTAAAGCTCAAACTTTAAGAAGGTTTTTCCTCTATCCCAAAATACTTATCATGTTTCACTTTTCAAGAATCAATCTACTTAAACTTTAACTAATATTTTAAGATGCATTTTCCACCATATAAATATGAAAATAATTGTAACTTAATAGTATTTTTTATATATTTTTTGAATATCTGAATTTAAATTTCAAAATATTGAGTTAACTTAATTCAATTTAGCTCAAAAGATTAATCAAATGGACATTTGAGAAGGAAGAGTGCTTGCCATCCGAGAAACTCCCTCTTGCCTCCCTCTTTCATATCTCTTTTTATTATAAACTAATTTATGAACACACGTTTTGCATGTATATATCTTGTATAAGTGACAAAAAAATAACTTAGATACTATTTGTTATTGCATTAGAGGCTACAACAGAGTAGAAACAACACAACAATCAAGGTTGGTTGAGGCACACACAGGGCAGAATCTGAAACGAATGTACAATATTGACTGAAAAGTACTAGGTTCAGCCAAAAGAAAACAAAGAGCAAAAATTTGAAACCATTCTTTTCCATGACGGCACTGATCTAGTTAGCCTTTATTTGTGCCGGATATGCATCTTCTCCAGACGTCAGGTCCACTAGTGAAAAAGCCAAAAAGCAGCGACAAAGTAGTTAATGGATTAGCTTCGTTGAATCCACTGCAATATGTCCGGTCGGATCACTCCCTCAAAACCATGTTTCGTGTGATTCATGGGTTTGAAACTAGTAGGCAAAACAGTGTTGAACTGCCTGTATTGGATATTTGTTCCAGCTGGGCTTCTTGGTTTCATCATCATGGAAATGGTTGGGTACGCTTTCTGCCATGTGTTTCTAGCTGAGGTAAATAGATGCCTGCTGCTGGATTCCTTGTCCTTGCCAGCACCATATTTCTGGAAAGCTTCGGGCTTGGGGGAGTGAGATGAGTTCCTAAGCTGCTTAGTTGCACTGGTAATTGCATTGTTATCTGAGCCTCTAATATTAGCAGATGGTTTCATTTTGTCAAGCCATCGAAGGATCCAATTACCAAGGTTCCGACCAGCTTCAATATCTCTTTCCTGTACCTTGTGATGAACGGTCAGTGCCATATCAAATGCAGCTCGTGTTCGCCTGGAAAAGAAAGAAATATTTGAAAAACAATAATACAAGGATGAAGGAACAAGGCAATCAATATTGAACAGAAAAGATCATGAACTAGCAGCATCCAACAACAGGGAATAATCATCCTTAGGCTAATACCTTGAATATTTTCCAATCAACAGGTAAAAAAGGTTGAGAGAATGTGAAACTACTGTGTGTCGAAAGAGGACCAGTAAACATTAGACAGTAAACACTTCCACAATCTGATCTCACTACCGTAACAAGAAAATTGAGGAATTACGTACTAAATATACCATGGATCATATAAAGCTCAGCACAGATTCATATTCATGATAAACTTGAATGTGTACCCGCTTCACATCAAATACCTAATCAAATTTGCCAGAATTCATGTCATGGATATACTTCCTTGTATCAACACACATAATATTTACTTCCGGGACCTATATTATTGATTGTTGTCATAAAGAATATTCACTCTCAGCTCATCCTGCCGGCTTCAATGCTATATCCAGCCTCTTCTTCCTCCTCATATCAATAGTTGTTCAGGCGTGAACAAGAGAAATTACGCTTATATATTACTCAGAATCATTGTTTGAACATTATACTATTTCAACATGGCATAACATTAACAATGTGGTGAAGATGTGGTTAGTTTGGTCATATCAGTTGAGATATTTTGACATCTACTACCAACTCAGGACAGTCAACTAACTCATAGATTTTGATGAAGAGAATTATTGAAAGTCTTCTCTTCTAATTTTATTATCCTCATTTTCCTTAAACAGTAAAAGAATCCACTCTTTATCATTTATATATTTACTTTAAATTTCATGCTTATTGGTGTTCTCAGACATGCAATCAGCATCTCTATCCATATCCTTGCATCTTGAACATAAAGGCTTTGGCAAATCCAACACCTCAAAACACATAAATGATGTAATGTATGACCTAACGTGCCTACACAAATCCAGGAAATATAGGCCCAGTTTTGCATGTTAAACTGAAAAGTGCTCAACTCACCACCTACATGCATCATCAGCTCTAAAAGTATTTAACAAGCAACTGTTCTTGAGATATAAGACGAGCATATATTCCAGTCCCATTGCTTATAGAAAATTTAACGTTCACAAAATTCAAGGAACAAAAGAAAAGAGATGTACCTGTAACAATCTTATTCCAACAAGATTGTCAAATGTCGGGGAGTCCGAGAGATAAAACTGAGAAATGGGACATTAAATCCACCATTACCACTTACTAGAAGAGAATTCATTTTAAACACAAAAAGAAGTAATATCCAATCTAAGAGATCTCTGTTCAATAGTTAGGAACAGAACAATGGATCTGAAAATCCATATCAACAATATTCAAACAAATAAGAGCAACATCAAATTGTCGAAGCCGGAATAGCAAACGTTTGCCGTTTTATTTGAGAGAACAGCAACCATTGTCACTGAGAATGACTAAAAACAGAAAGATACATGGGAAGGGTATCATGTCAAAAAAGGTCATTTAGGAGAAAGAAGCATATAGTACTATAATCAAGAACCATTACGCTGAGCTAAAATAACAATAAAAAGTTGATGAAGATATAACTATAAGAAAATCACCAAGATCACATTTCCAGCTTAGACACCTATGGGAAGTTCTCCTCTTGACGGACTCCTCCAAGGAAAACTTTTCCATTTGCATTAGGAAGAAGTGGAAAATTTATCACCGAGTCCTATAGGAACTATGCCGAATACTAGAACATGAAACTGCATATGCATTCAAACTGGTCCCTGAAATTGGATGTCTGCCAAATACGCTGATAATTCATCCTAAGCTTCTCTCTTTTTTCCAAATATCGTCCTAAACTTCTTTTCACCTCCCGTCTATTATTTAGTGTCGCACTGTCACACCATAGAAAGCCGAGAGTAGTAACATTAGATGATCGCTTTTGTCGTTTCATTTGCTGACACATTACTCTCTCAATCAGTTTTATCCTAATACCTCCCAATTAGTTTTACCCTATTATTACTCTTCCAATGTCTCCCACTGTCCCACACTCTCTTTCTCTTGTGGTTCTCCCATTCCTGATAGCAAAGATATTGCCTCAAATTCAACTTTGTCTTTTACCCTTGCCTTTTTTCTCGTTCTTATCCTCTCTCCCGTTGTCTTTCTACCCTCCTCCTATCTCTCCTTTCTCCTTTCTATTAGCCTAGTTATTCAGTCATTAGATAAAATACAGAGACCATGTATATTAATGTCCCACAGTAACCTCTCTTGAGCCTCTTACTCTCCATTCTCCTCATTTACCTAAAAGCATGAGGACAATGACAATGGCAACCGCCGCAAACAGTCAAGTGCTATTGCTTATTGTATGATTAATTATGAAGCTGTTTCTCCAGATACTAATTTTTCACTTTCCTCTCTCTCAGACTTGCCCTGAAATTGAGTGTATACATTATCGAATCAATATCATATTGAATCAAAATGCTTGTCTCTATTTCCAGTCAACGGATTGATACATTATATAAGCTAAGAAAAACTAAACCTAATATTCACAAAAAAAAAGTATCATTAGAGATCAAAATCAGATCCAATTCAAATAACAAAATACCTTTGAGCGAAATCGCGAAGCCTGGGATACTTTGGACTAATAAGCTTACGCTGAATCCTCAAGAACAGCTTGTAAGTTCGCTTCAGACCCAAAAAATACGCCGTTCCTAATGTGATCTCCCATAGAACCATTTTCTATCTAGAACTTTCTTCTTCCTCTATCAGTCTCTTCTTCAGGAAAGAAGTTTTTCTTTTTTTCTTCTTCAAGTTTTATGAGAATATATGGCGTTTTCGTTTTCGTTTTCAACAAGGCAAGTTGAAATCGTCCCTTTCTGGATAGCCGCCAGAAAGTACCCGCAATTTCCCCTTCTGTCAGCTTTCTGCCTTGTTTCTCTAAATTTGGGCCCATTTTGGGCCACGGTAGACTGGATTTGACCCAACTATTATTTCCGTTCGAGAAAATTTCGTTGGACGGCCCATTTAACTTAGAATAACTTTCAAAAATGACTATAGATTAGACTTGATTAGAGGTCAATAGTTATAGTTTGCTTAATTATGATTCATAGCTACATGTTAGAAGGAGAAGAGAAGCAAACAAGATTGGGAGAGGAAGGATAGAGGCAAGAGAGAGGATGAATACGTGTTGTATGCATTGTTTCAAGTTGTATCGCGAAAACAATTGATTTGTATCAATGAATACAATTGTATCGAGTTGTATAAATATTGAAAGACAAATATAATTGTATCAAGTATATTTGTCCCTTGTGTGTTCACTTTGTATCAAGTGTATAAATGAATATAATTATATCAAGTGTATTTGTTCCATGTGTATTCAGTTTGTATTGATGTATTTGAGTGTATCTGCAATTGATTATAGATTTGTATCAATATAATCAAGTGTATTTTGTCTTTATTATACATTTATCATGTGGTGTATACTTTTTCAGAATATGATTGATACAATATTGTATCTATCCGTTGTTCAATATGAGGCATACTGAGAATTTGGGTATAAAATCAAAGAGGAGAAGAAAAAGAAGAGAGGTTTCCACCATCTTTCATGTGCTTTGTATCATTTTATATGGACAGATTAGATTATTATTCATTTTATGTTGACACAATAGTAATTCTTCCAAATTTAACTGAATTTTTTCATTTGTCACCGCTAATTGAAAGTAATCTTCGATCTTCATATTGTTCCAATTCTAAAAGCAATATAAGGCAAAGCGTCAGTTTATAAACACATACAAAAAGTTGACCACCTTAACAAACTTTTATTTAAGAAGTGTAAGAAAGCAAAGTTCACTTGCCCATTTTAATTCTTTTTAAATAGCTTTAGCTTCCACTTTAAGCAAGAAAATGGTCCTTCTCGTTCAAAGCCCGGTCAATTACTTGATACTGTAAAAGCAATTTTATGAACAAAATGGTTGAAAAGCAATTTTAGTACTTTTTCGTTCTTGAATTTGACATCAAAATTGAATTTTGATCGTGTTATTGGATTCCCATAACTAATGGTTAAAAAGTCCATGCAATTAATCTTACATTTTGACCTGTTAATAATTCAAAGGGTAATATAATAAAATTATATTTCTATTAATCGTTTTTTAAAAAGTGTGCAAAGTCAATATGGACAAATATTGTTTAACAGAAGGAGTATATGAAAAAAAATTTAAAAACATTTTATATGACAAATTGAAACTATCCGACCCTAAAATGAATATGGCACCTACTAGGTGGGGTATAAAAACATCTTTCCGAAAAGTAATTCCTCTTATTTCGCCGACTTATAAGCTAGTAAAGTGCACTACAAATGCTTGTTATTTCAAGAGATTGCAGATTTTAGAATAAATTTTCTTCTTATGTGATCTCTCTTCTTAAAGACTTGTATAGAGATATTAAATTTACGGTATTGATAATTAAATTATTATTAAATATAAAAAGATATTTTTTTATAAACTAAAAAGGAAAAAATATCAAATAAATTAACTTAAAACAACGTATTAATTTGTACGATTTTCATAAATATCGGGGACTAAAGTGTCTTTGCAATACGGAAGACATCTTTCCAACTGTGTTGCTAGAGTTACGGGTGTTTAGCGCAAATTATTAATCCCTCCATCTTATTTTATGTGATATTTTTTTTGATTTGACATGGTGTTTAAGAAAAAAAATAAAAAACTTTTACAATTTGTTGTCTAGAATATTTTTTAAATATTTGTGTGGTTGTAATTCATTTAATTAAGAATAAATTAAAAAAATTAAAATTAAATTATTACTAATTACAATAAAATAATATTCTTTTTTTGAAAAGAAAAAGGAAAAAATGTCAAATCAAATGAAAGGAAGAAAGTATATTATTTTGTTTTTGGCACAAGTGTATTCTCAAATTTAATGGCATTATTTGCTAATAAATCCCCTTACTAATTATTACTAAGCGACAAATTCCAATAAGAGAAAAGGGTCAAATATGTCCCTAAACTATTCGAAAAGGTCTAGATATATCCCGTTTAAAGTTTGGCTCACTCGTGTCCTCGCCGTTCAACTTTTCGTCTAGATATGCCCTTATGGGCGTTAAATGCCAAATGGAATTGCCACGTCATTTTTACATTACCACGTGACATTTATATTAAAGGGAAAAGGGTCAAATATGTCCCTAAACTATTCGAAAAGGTCTAGATATACCCCCCTTTTAAATAAACTACCCGACCCATTTTCAACAAAAAAAATTCGATAAATCCCGAAAATGAGTAATTGACTAATAAAAATAGGAAAAATATGAAAAAAATATAAAATATTAACGCCAAAAATTCACAAATAAATATAGTAACCTTAAATTCAACAATTTCAACAATTTTTTAAAATTTTTATTTTTTTCGATAAATCACGAAAATGTGTAATAGATTAATAAAAAAATATGAAAATGACTTTATGCTGAATTTTTAGGTTATATTTTTCATATTTTTTATTAATCAATTACTCATTTTCGAGATTTAT
>NW_006239074.1:731726-749485 GCF_000226075.1 Solanum tuberosum | reverse complement strand
GGGGGGTATATCTAGACCTTTTCGAATAGTTTAGGGGTATATTTGACCCTTTGCCCTTTAATATAAATGTCACGTGGTAATGTAAAAATGACGTGCCAATTCCATTTGGCATTTAACGCCCATAAGGGCATATCTAGACGAAAAGTTGGACGGCGAGGACACGAGTGAGCCAAACTTTAAACGAGGATATATCTAGACCTTTTTGAATAATTTAGGGGCATATTTGACCCTTTTCCCTTTTAATAAATATAAAGTATTCAAATGGCAAGAGATTGAGTTTAAGTGGCTAAGTGGAATAGGTGGATAAATTTAGGAGGTTATGTGTAGGATTTTTGGGGGCTAAAGTGTCTTTGTAATAAGGAAGGTATCTTTCCACCTCAACGGTTAGAGTTACGGGAGTTTAATGCAATTTATTACTATAATTATTTTATTTTTGTACTCTCAAATTTAATAGCATTATTATTTGCTAATAAATCCCCAGCTAGTAAATAACCTCAACAGCTGCCAAACACTCTCTCCGCTTACTCTTTCTCAATCGCCGTTTCTCTCTCATTCTCGAATCTCCAGAATCCGGCCAACATGCATAGACAATCACTCGGCTCATCGGGATCGAAGTTACACCTCGCACATGGAGTCGTCGTCGTCGGCGGCAGCAGGGACGAATCCGCTGTCGTGACGGCGGCAGAATCTCAGAAGATAATGACGAAGGACCAAGCCTCTCCGTCGTCACTCTCTAACAACTACGATGAAGGAGAAGAACAAGTACGCAAGTCAATCAAGGCTCTTAACAAGTCATTGTCTAGAGCTGAGAAGTACATTCACCTCATTCCTGTTCTCACATTTCTCTGCTTCTTCATCCTCTATCTCTTCTCTCACAGTCCGTCTGATAAAGGTACACTACATTTTAATCTCGTGATTCAGAGAAAAAACGAACTCGTTTCCTGATTTTTCATGTTTTTGTTGCAGATTTAGCCCAATTTCAAGGATTTGAAGGCTTCGCCAAGCGTATAGGTATATATAATGCACATTCTGTTTCGCCTTTTCGCAATTGATTTTTTTCAATTTATATTTCCAGATTTAGTTCCATACTTCCATTATACTCAAGTATTCAATAAAAAAAAATCTGCTCTCAATGTGTTTCACATACTTCTCAGATGCCTTGTCCGTATTTTGTTTGCTCTAATGAGTTCTCTTCTCCTTTTTGCTCTGAGTATGCAGAATCAGCTAATATTGACGAGTTGCACAGAGTATTAGAAATTGAAAATCCCCCAGTTTTAGCGATTCGAAGCACAAGGAACTTGCAAGAGATTAATAGACAGGATGCAAAACATCGGCGCCACCGGAAACTCGCCGATTTTTAAGCAGCTGTCTGTGCTTCTCACTCTTCTTTATTCTCCGTATATTACTCAACCACCTATTCATGGCGAATTCACCGTCGGCGGAGCCTCTCTCACGTGCGTAACTCGTTTCTTGCCAATTTTACCGTTTCTTTATTACCACGCCTGTGTGCATGTGAATTTCTTATACTAGTAATTTTGGCTGTTTTGAACAGAATTTAATTAACCGGTGCAGTACTCTGTAAATATTTACTTTTTATATGATGTACCAAAAAACAAAATATTCACTTCCAAGTTTTGGATACGTAAATGGAAATTCCTGAGCTGGAGCTGGAAACTAGAAAGGAAAATATCAAAATTTGTGTTTGTATAGAGTTATAAGTTATAACAAAAGATCATTTGTACCGACAGTTTTTTTTTCAGTATTAGCCATTTATCGTATGTTTAAGTTGATTTATTTGGTCAATCAAAACTGTAAAGTAAAAGATTTGATCAATCTTAAGGAATTTAAACAGAATCAATGATTACTGATACCGGTTTATACTACTAGAAATATAATGGATTAGTAGGGACGAAAATAACTTTTGATTAGAAATTTTGCTCGAATAGTAAATATTTTTAATTTATAATTCTAAAATTATGAATTTAAGTCTGGAATAGTTATAGATATTGGATAGGGAAGAGGGCTAAAGGCAAAAGGTGAGGCAGGAGTGAGACTGATAGTATGATAGAAATATGAATGCAGAGTGATTGTGGAAAACAGCTGGAAATTTCGGACCGTTACAGATGCCTCGTGTTTCGTTTGGAATTTCCAGCTGGGTAAGACTTATATATTCATATGCTAAATGCCCTATTGCCTTCTCCCCTAATTAATTAATCGATTCTCTTTTGGTATTCTTTACTTTCTCACCCACAAGTTCATCTTCCCTATGTGCTACTCTGCTTTATTTTTTATTCGGTGTTCGATATTCATAATTAAGTTTAACTATTTTAAATTTGATTGGGTAGGGATCCGTTCATTGGGTACACTCTCTATTAAAGATTTTTTCATATTTAGAGCTCGAACCTAAAACATCTATGCTCACTGCACTACATCCATTGGTAATAGCTTAGTATACTTTTGCTTTTCTTGTGTATAGAACACTTTTTTTTTTTTTTTAATCAAGATATTTTTAACTTGAAAATTCGGTATAATTTATTAATTTGAATTAAATTTTATATTTATATTTATATTTATATTTTTACTTAAATATCTATATATTATTCATTTTAAAACTAGTTGTCCTACTCCAAAATTCATAAATTCAAATTGGTGGATTCATATATGTTTATTTTCAAAATAATTTTTTTGATAAATCTAAACTAATCTAGCTCTAAAACAATATGAAACCGAAAACAAAAAAAGTACACTTATCCTTTCCCACTATAAACTTCCATCCTTTTTTTTGTGGCTAGATAAACTTTTTTTTTTCTTATTGTCTGGTAAGTGTATTGAAGCTCAACTATTTCGGATTCGCGTAGAGTAAAGTCCAAGGAAGCCCTTGATAAACCTTTTCCTCAACGTGTTGGAAGAATCTTCTTCTGCAATTCTTCCATAACATTTCATTGTCCATATCGTAATGGGTGGTTGTCCATTTCCATTTTTCAATATCTGACCGTGTCCTTTGAATTCGTCTATGTTTGGTAAATTTCCCCTATTTTTTATTTTACGTTTGCAGACATATTAGATGATTGAAGAATCAACCTGTGATGTTTGGTCTAAGGAATGACTTTAGTAACTAAATATTTTCATAAAATTAAATGCGATCCTTCATATTATTTTAGTAACAATAAGCTCTAAAATTAAATATTCTAGAGATCTAGTTGGAATTTTGGCGTTCGATAATGTAGGTTGCTAGACTCTACTAAGTACTCCAAGTAAAATTCTAGTATCGTTATTATTCTCTCTATTTTCATTTATGTGATATTATATTTTTTTATCTAGTCATGAATTAACTTTAAACTTTCTATTTTATCTTAATGAAATGGTGTTGAGAATATCAATAACTAATAAAAGTGTGCTCTCTCCAACGGTTTAAGCTTTTAGATGAGATGGTCACACACTTCAATATGCCCAAAATCTCACAAAAAAATTTCCAAATCATAAATTTAAATGAATCATGATAGAGAGAGTAGTATTTTTGTTTGACGAAGTTTTTAATAGTATAGTGCTATGTAAAATATTAGACACTAACAAAAGGTAGCATGAGAAAAGTATATCACCAAATAGTCGGTGGGTTACACAAGTATTCTCTCTTCCTCATTGTTGGTCCCATTGAGGTTGCAAAATTCTAACAAGCCATTTGGATAGGACGAAGCATTTGTGTTATTGAATTATTTATGTCACTACCAAAACAAACCTAGCTAGCTGTCTTTAATTCAGTGATGATTTTTCTGGATAATTCTGATATTTTCTTTTTAGGGCCCCTCCAGACAAAAAGGATATGGGAGACTGGGGACCCCACTAATAAACTTTGGTGATTATAGTACCTTTTTTCTTAAAGCTGAGTTTTGCTACTTTCCACTTTTCAGCAATTTGGATACAGTGAAAAATGGTCTGAGAAAGTTCCATTTTCTAATGTTAGAGAGATATGGAAATGGGGTAGGGTTGGACAAGGCAAACTCCAAATGGAGCAACGCAAGAAAACTTGATGGGGCAAAAAATTTAATAGGAAGCTAATGTGAGACGTATGTAGTTTGGATGTCCTCACCTTAATAGTTAACTTTTGAGACGTAATTCAGTTTTCACGTCAATTTAATAGGAAGGCAATGTGAGACTTATATAATCGTGGACTTTCTCACCTTAATAGTTAACTTTTGAGACGTAATTTTGCCTGAATTGTATTAAAGACAGTGCAGTTATATTGAGGGGTAATTTGAAGGGAAAATAGCATAAAAAGTTGATCACCTCATAATCCCAATTATATATTTTGGCTCTCCCAACTTTAATATAAGATGTCCATCGATAAAAGTATGCTCTAGAATTTGTGATAAATGTTAAAATTTGAGTGAGCATCAAAGTTTGATTGAATTTCGTTATGCCCACCATTTGAGCCATGATAGAATGTTTGAACAAATAGGGAAAAGGACACTTATAAACTGAAGTGAAGCATGAAATGGACAACATTCAATGTGGATTTGTAAAGTGAGATTTGGAAGTTGATTAGATTTGTCTCACTGGACTTGTTGATCTTTTGTTGGACACTCATATTTCACTGTAGCAACTTTGAGACAATTGAAAAAAATAAAAATTTGAGACAATTATAAGGACCGTAAATAGTGAAAGAAGAAAGTTAAGCCACCTCAAGTCCCAGAGCAAATAAATGTCCATGCAAGGTTATCGTAAATTAGCATCATCCTCAATTACAACAGTCTTGAAGTTCTACGATTTAGTAAAGTTAATATGTATAATCAAAGGAGGTAACATGTTTATTAATTTGGATAATTGAAAAACACTATTTGAATTGAGAGGCTATTAATGTATTGAGCTTATTAAATTCACGTGGATTCATAAATTACGAGTGAGGTTGGTCACTGACCCTGCGCCACCAATACCAGTTGATATTATGACATATATTATGTGGAAAGTTGAGTGGCAATGGATAAGATTATATAAAACTCAAAACTTAATTTCCAAGGTGCCAAATGGTATTGGCTGTAGTTCTAATAATTGAATTAATGATGTAGAATTTCTTTGTATTATATATAAACTGAACCAACTGCTACGCTATCCAACTTTTTTTCCCATCATCATCAATCATTAAAAAAAAAATAGCTAGATAATCGTGGTAGGTTGGTTAATTATGTCCTTGTCCCTAACCATTTACCTTCTCTTAATGAGGGGGTTGCAGACTTGCTGCAGTAGGAATAATCGATAAGAGGTCCACTATTAATATTAAGTAATCATTCATCAATTTTATGTTGAGGTTTTTTTAATATAAAATCGTCTTTAATAAAAATTACTTTACTTTAGATTTCACGGCACAACATAAATTTGAATTAATTTGAAGCCAAAGTGGGTGTGGACGTTGAATTTAAAAGAATAAAGTATTAAAAATATTTTTGAAATTAATGTGAATTGTTAGTTTCGTCCCCGAATCATTGACAACCTTAAAAACACACATTTATTTGACTAACTGAACTTAAATACACCCCTGATCTACCAAATGACAATAGCAAGTGGTCTCAAAAACTTGTAGGAGGATGAGACTCTTAATAAAAACTCAAAAGCCAAGAGAAGTGTTGCAAACACCCTAAACTTGGCAAGAATTTAGGAGTTTATTTCACTCATGTAGCAAGATTATGGGTGTATTTAAGTTTAGTTAATCAAATAGAGAAATATTTTTAAGGTTGTTAATAGTTAGAGGTGTTTTCGATATCCTCCATTTAAAAAAAGAATGTGACCCTTCCGGGTGGCCCAATGGTTTGGGCTTGGGACTTCCATGTTGGAGGTTTCAAGTTTGAAACCCCTTGCCAGCGAAAGCAAATGGGTTTGCCTTCTGGGTCGAGCTCGTCGCATCGGGCTTGCCTAGTGCGGGTTACCTCTCCTATGTGGTTTGCGAACTATTACATAGGAGCAGAGGTTTTACCCTGTGCGCACCCAAAAGATAGCGACTGAGGATTTTCCTTGTCATAAAAAAAAATAAAAAATGTGAGAGGGGTCCATTATCACGAGTTCATTTCAAGGACACGACCTATTATTATTTTTTTTGTATGCAATTTCTGGCCATACTGATTTTTTTGTTAAAGCTAAAAAGGGTTTGCTATCAGATAAGCATCCTATGAATGGAGAAACTGTTTCTTTTACTTGTGGAAGGATTCTTGTGTTTTAAGTCACAAACATGTCACTTTCGAGCTTTTTTTTTTTGTTCAACTTTTTCTTGTTTATCTTTAAATTATTTTCCAGTAACGATGGGTGGTGGAAATATAAGGAAAAGATAGAAAAAGAGGAATTGTTTTGATTGGTCAACACTCAATTACCTATACTTGAAGTAGCACAATGTAGACCTACAGTTACTAGACTACACTAAAACTCCAAATACTAGCTAAAAATTCAAATAACTAACCAATTGAATTATCACAATTTCGCTAATTGATTTTTTCTTGGGAAAATTATATGAAATAACAAACTATTAATTCAAATTAAATGTTATAACAATAATTTATTTTAATTGTAATTCGCAACAAATATTCCCTTTTTTTGACATCTGATTCGATATACAATTAGTCATTTTCGGTATACAATTAGCCATTTTATACATTTCGGTATAAACTATGTTTGTGTTTGTATTAAAGCGAGAGAAAAGTGTATATACAAATACAAATACATATATTTTCGTCCTATACACTTATAATTATACAAATACAAATCTTATTATACAAATTACAATGTATAAATGAATTTATACAAAACTAAACAATTTGTATAAAACTGGATGTCTGTAGTGAATTATACAAATCAAAAGCTCCATAGTAAACGCAAAATTTGTTATGGAGCGCAATTATGCAAACTATAGCTATAACATACAAATATGATTTTTATGGTTGCTATATGTGAAAGTTGCTCTTCTTTCTTTGTCTCAATTTATACGATACAAATTTAAATTTAATTTCAAGAGTAAAATCTGAAAATCTTTTATCATGATTTATTTGTATGCCTTAACATTAAACATTTTAAATTGTTAATTCTTATGAATTAATAGTAATTTTTATGTAATTTCTAAATATGTAGATTATTTTTCATAAATTTAAAGATGGTATGTCGTAAAAATACACCGTCAAAACAAAGAAGTTTGACATTTGGATTGCTCAACTTAATTTACTTACACTAGGGGTACCAAGTATTAAATGATACTTTCAAGTTTCATGTACTTCTTATCCTCAGTACCTCCAATAAGTTGACACACCAGGGACGGAACACATCTAATTTTCTAAAATATCACTCAATGTGCATAACTGCATATGCTGAGGATTCTACCATGAATTTTTTCAACTGACAAATCCGTCTGGGCCAAAACTTAGGGGTCGTTTGGTTACTGATTAGAGATGAATTATTCATGTATTAAAATTAGGCATAATACATAAACATGACCCTTAACTTAACATCAGTTGACAATTATGACCTTTAACTTTGGATGTGCACAAGTAGACACTTAAACTTGTATAAAATTGAGCAAATAAACACATTCGTCCCACATGACACCCTACTTGGCAATTTTGTATCCTACATGGCATCCTACGTGTATTATGCCATGTAGGACACTTGTGTCTACTTGTTCAATTTTATACAAGTTTAAGTGTCTACTTGTGCACATCCAAAGTTAAAGGTCATAATTGTCAACTGATGTTAAGTTAAGGGTCATGTTTATGTATTATGCCTAATTTTAATACATGAATAATTCATCTCTAATCAGTAACCAAACGACCCCTAAGTTTTGGCCCAGACGGATTTGTCAGTTGAAAAAATTCATGGTAGAATCCTCAGCATATGCAGTTATGCACATTGAGTGATATTTTAGAAAATTAGATGTGTTCCGTCCCTGGTGTGTCAACTTATTGGAGGTACTGAGGATAAGAAGTACATGAAACTTGAAAGTATCATTTAATACTTGGTACCCCTAGTGTAAGTAAATTAAGTTGAGCAATCCAAATGTCAAACTTCTTTGTTTTGACGGTGTATTTTTACGACATACCATCTTTAAATTTATGAAAAATAATCTACATATTTAGAAATTACATAAAAATTACTATTAATTCATAAGAATTAACAATTTAAAATGTTTAATGTTAAGGCATACAAATAAATCATGATAAAAGATTTTCAGATTTTACTCTTGAAATTAAATTTAAATTTGTATCGTATAAATTGAGACAAAGAAAGAAGAGCAACTTTCACATATAGCAACCATAAAAATCATATTTGTATGTTATAGCTATAGTTTGCATAATTGCGCTCCATAACAAATTTTGCGTTTACTATGGAGCTTTTGATTTGTATAATTCACTACAGACATCCAGTTTTATACAAATTGTTTAGTACTTGTGCACATTCAAAGCTGGAGGGCATAGTTGTTCGTTAAAATCAAGTTAAGGGTTATGTTTATGTATTATGCCTTAAAATTAACATAACTTTATGCATTGTTTAGTTACCAAGGTGAGAACAAAAGATCTCCACATAAAATCTAGCCTACATTGTACAATGATTGGTTGGGTTTTTTTCACCATAAAACATAACATCGCTAATACGTTATTTGGTTCATGTTTTTCTCTTCCACATAACTAATACATGTATAAATTATGAGAGATTATGTATCATTTTATGCAAGATATACATCATATATTTACTTGCATAACTCACCAATTGGCCCCTTAGGACTAACAGCATCCTTAGAAATTCGGAGATAAAGGGTCCATCCCTCAGCCCTTCTCCACTTAAATACCCCGCTTAGTTCACATGATGAAGAACTCGACTTAAGCCACAATTCCCTCCACCTTTATTAGTTGAACTAAGCCCTTAAGGCGTTCTCCCATGAATTTATATCTTGGAGACCAGAATCAAAAGGAAGAAGGTAGAAAACCTAATCAAGTATATGCAAGGTTACTATTTGTGACTTGACTTGTCCCCTTTACTTCCATAGTGACTAAGAGTTGAGATCAAGGTTCAACATAACTACCACCCAAACCAAAGGCTTCTCAAGTGAAGTTCATGTCATTCCTAAGTTGTGTAGAACTAAGAGTATCAAATAGACGAGAGAAGAAAATGGTAGTGATCAAATCCTTGAGCAACGTTTGCTCAACAAGTGGGCATGGTGATTGACATAGAATTTCAAAATATTTAATTTGATAAAAAATCTATCTGAATTCCTGGCAATTAAAAAAATAGACAAACTTGAAGCTATTATTGAACAAAGAATTCTTGATAGTCTGATGAAAGATTTAAAAGTAGGCAAAAGCACATCCTTAACACTGAATATTAAACCAGGTTGTATGTACTCATGTGAAGAACGTCTTCAGGACTTCGATCTAAAGGTTTCAAGCAAAACCCGATTCAGATGTTTGAAGTGTAGACTGCAACATAAATGTTAAATACCTGGAATAATTGGGCCTTCCCCAGCATAGATGGATTGAGGCACTATATAAAGTATAAACACACATGACCAAATTTCATCTGATTTTCCTATACTACAATGTTAAAGAACTACTCCACACACTAATAAGAATGTGCCCTGCTTCAAATTTGGCCAATACAGAATACCCTTTAAATTGATAAATACTCTGCATTCACACCCAAAGAACTGAAAAGAATGCCAAAAGGGAATTCTTCAATGCCAGTAAAAAAGAGGTGCCCAGCAACCGCCTCACTCAATGTAAAACACAATTTGCATGGTTAGGTCACTCACTCTCCAGAAATATCCTTCAATACAATCTATGAAAATTTACTGAAGTCAAGAGGGATGTCTCATGCAACTAACAAGAAAGATGAAGAACCTTTAAGTGCAAAAGGGTAGGAGCACGTGTATGTTTGTCAAGGCATAACACAAGACTTAGAATTTATCTACATGGAAATATCATTGATATTCATTTCAATCAAATTCGTAGCAGTAAAAAGCACAAATACAAAATAAATCATCTAAAAATCTGTGTATTGGACATACTGTTTGCCATTTCTTTATAAACCAGTGGATTGCAAAATGAAATGTAGCACGAGGTGGAAGTTCTCAAAGATACTTACAAGGGCTTTCAACTCAAAGGACTAAACCTTGTGCTGGTGCAGGCTTGGCTGGCTGATGCTCTGTGAACTCGGAAGCTATCGGAGACTCGGATAAATGAACCTGTGCAAAATCAGTAACCATTTTCTGTCTTTGCTCATCCTCTGTCATTCCGACTTTCTCTTTTGTCATCTGGCCTACTTCCCCTGCTGCCTTAGCAACTTTACTAAAAGCGCCTGCTACCCATGTGGTCCCGGTGAGAACATACCGGTTTTTCATAATGGCCGATCCAGCGGTACTAACTTTCTGCTCAGCTGCAGAAAATGCTGATTTAGCTTTATCAGAAACTTGGAGTTTCTGATCCACTTCTCGAACTTTGTCATTAACAATGGAAGTACCAATGCTTATCTTCTCAGTGAGACCAATTTTTTTGTCGAGAGAGGCCACTTTAGCAGTTGCAGTTGAAGTCAACTGGTGTTTCTCATCAAAAGACTTTGCTTTGCCCACAGCATCTTTACCTAAGATATAACCTTTTGCGAGCATGCTGCTAACAACGTCTTCTGCTTTCTGAAAAGCAGATTCTGAATTACCAGCACTTTTCTTTGCCGTTGGCTGCAGATCACAAATATCATATAAGAAAAGTGTTTTTTCATGTTCAAAGGACATGTATGTATTTTTTTTTTCTTTTTACCACTGATGCTGTAAAAGCAGTAGGAGGAAGCTGGTAAACTGGATCCAAAGTCACCGTAACAGACATATCAACTATTGTTGCACCCTGTAATAAATACAATCATATTATTGAGAACTCTTTCATGTTTCTATATTTGTAAACACTCAAGGCCTACCACAATCTACACATTGAAAGGGAAAAGTGATACAGCCATTAGGAATAAAATGAGAAAAACTACAAATTTATTTCACAAGTCTTGCCACTGACTCACTTACTTGCTTCCAGTAGAGTTCACTATGTATCAGAAT
Organism: Solanum tuberosum; assembly: GCF_000226075.1. NCBI lineage: Eukaryota > Viridiplantae > Streptophyta > Magnoliopsida > Solanales > Solanaceae > Solanum > Solanum tuberosum. The sequence goes on along the minus strand of NW_006239074.1, from coordinate 738,423 downwards.
TTTTGAGCCCTTACAAAAGAATTTGCAGGAAAAGATTTGAAAGAAAATGAAATCAACCAGTCTGAAGAATACACTTGTTTGCATAAGAATTACATCATAACTGTTGAGACCCTTTTTAAGATGACTTGTCAACATATAAACGTCAAATGTTACAGGGTAGAGGTCAGCATTGGGGATACATGACACTGTTCTGAAATACAGTATAGTGCTTTTGGCATAATTAATACCTCACTTGCATCATAATAATATAAAATCATAACTTAAAAGAGTTTATATCATCATTTTAGGGAAACTGCTAAAGCTCACACCCAAATCTGTGGCCTAATGGTCAAGGAAGCTGGAAAAAAAATTGCGAGAGACTGTTCGATTCCCAGCAAGGGAAAAAAAGTTAACTGATTTCTTTCAATCTTCCTAAGGCATGGTAGGCAAAGATACCTGGTACCTGCCATGGCAGGAGGATGCATGATGTATCTAGCTGAATAGTTTAGTTTACCCCGGATGACCCAGAAACCAGTTTTATAAAAAAAATTAAAAAAGACAGAAGCCAAAGGTTGCATTGATGCATTGAATACCCTCTGATCCTAGAAAGCCCAACAATACCTAGGAAGAGAAGGAGAACAACATGAATGGCCTTTCATTTAAGCCTTCACACCCACATGGACTCTATGCTGACCTGAAGTTAAACCTCCAGCTCAGTGTTCAGTCTATTTATCAAGTGCTAGCTCGTGTTAGCATCCCATTGAACACTCTAACATCTTCCCTAGAACGAAAAAGGATAGAGAAACTACAAGTACCTAAACAGAGTTTTGGAAGTATCTGACAATTTTATACAGATCACCAGACTCAACAGTCTTTGATGGCAAGATAGCCTAACATTAAACGAATAAACGTATGAGCAATTGACATTAGGAGAAGAGTTAAGTTTGTGTATATAGAACCTAAAATGAGATTCTTCCATAATCAACATAAATCAAGAATTACTACAATTGAACACCATCTTTGATCTTCCTTATAAAACTACTGTTTCAGCCTTGCACCTCCCTCCTTATACCTAACCTATTTAAGCAGAACTATACACAATTCCAACAGCCCTAAAAAGTTTATTTTCCCCTTTCTCCAATAACATTTATATGATAAGTTATCTTGGGAACACTAATATGGTGAGTTAGCCTAACTCACTCCTAGGGTTTTTCAAAGGGGAACCTGCAGTAAAACATCTGCCTTATCAATCAAACTCTCATGCTTAGATAAGCATTTAAGTGAGAACCTGGACTTCTGCAGATGAAAACCGAAAGCAACATCCCCAATGCCAGGCTATGTAGTAGCACTAATTTCAAGAATTTAAATTAGCTTAAAAATTTTAAATGACAAAAATAAAAAACTAACTAAATGAATACATACAATGGCCTCGGATAAAAAGTTTTTTGTCTAGCAATTGCATCGTCAATTAGCTTAAGTCATTACTTCATATCTTTATACAGTCAAACATAAAATAAAAATTATATGTACATATATATATACACAGGTTCGTTACTAGAAAATGATTGTTCTAGCAGTGAAAAATACCATCTCAGTCTCATGCTCAAATGACAAATAGTAATTCGCCAGGACATTAATGAAGAAAATAATCATGAATACCACTTGATATAAATACACATAGGAGGAAGCATTGTTGCAATGGTTAATCTTCAGATTTCAGATTATCAGCTTGATGTCCCAGCCACAGATAAGCATAATGCAAAGAGTAAGAGAAACAAATTGTAAAATTTGACTGATAGGGAGAACGATGATAACCGAAAGAAGAACTGCAGTGTCAGCTCCCTGAGAATCATTGAACGTAACATATGCTATTTGACTTCGTTCAGTATCACTACAAAGTAAGAAAAAAAAAATTAAAAATTGGTGTTAATGACAAACTAAACGAATTCGCTTAAAGAAAATGGTAAACAACCTCAAGAGCTAACCTTTGCATCTCAACATATTCAATATCACCAGAGAAAGAAAAGAATTCCTTGATATCACGCTCTGATGCCCCTAAGGAGACATTGCTAACTTTAACAGTTTTCACCTGCTCAGGAAAGCACACTGTCAAGAGCTTGGGAAGACAGTCTCATTTTCAACATTTCAGTTATATACGTAATTCACAATAAGACATATTTGGACAACATTTATCATCTTTTAAAACAAAATAGAAAATGCAATATGTTAAGCCAAACGATCATGCAAAGATGTGTAATAGTAATTTAAAATGAAAATTTGGGACTATTAGGAATAAGATATGATAAGAGAGGTACTTGACTTGAAACTTATCAGCAAATGTTTGAGCATTAGGTTGATTGATTCTGATTCAATGAGAAATTATACCCGTTTATTTTGATCCCTTTCCGTAAACTAATTAACATACTCGCCCAACTCCACTGCTCCTATTCAACATGTATTTTTCCATTTTTGCTGCTTGACATTGTTAGAAATGTAATTTAGTGATAGTTTATACTCTTTCTTATCTTCGTTTTAAATTAGATGACCCCGACTTATTTGGGACCAAAGCCTAGTAGTTATTGTAATACTCTTTCACACCAAGAGCAAAGTAATGTTTTCTGAACGAGTCATTTTACAAGAACATCTTGAAATTGCAATTAAGATTATCAAATCAACTTTTATTTGATATCTCATGTATGAAAATGCCCTTGGCCTTAAAGATGTTGTGCATCCACCGGTGACTTAACATTGCATATGAAGATGTTGGTCTAACTTCTTTGGTCTCCTTAAGCACAAAATTTCACATAATTGACGGCACAATTTAGGAAACTAGCATGGAAAGTAGCAAAGCTAGTTTTATACTTCGCTAACTCAAATTTGAGGATGACCAATCTTATCCCCTCCAGCCTCTCCTTCCTAACACACATATGTATATAGGAATATGATATTCCTCTTATAAAAATAAAAAAGTGATCTGGCCTAGAAATAGTAGTCAAATTATCACAGTTTGAGCCAGAAAATGCATGTCACTATATTCATAACCCAAACAATTTGTTTTTGTAAAAGTTCAAATTGTTTATGCAAGAATTGTTGATTTGCATGATCTACAAAATAGAGGATTCATCAAATTACAATTATTTTTAAGCTGGCTGGACATCAGATTTTTTTTATATACAAGTACATGAATGATACAGCCCCAAATAGAGTTGACTAAATGTAGAGGATCTAGTCGACTCCAACTAGTTTGAGATTCATACTTAGTCAACTCAATATGATTACCATATTAATCAAATGCAGAATATGTCGCATATAAGCCAGAACTCCGATAGTACACAATATTTGTTCAGATGAATAAGGCATAAGACTAACATTTTCCAGGATTTTTTTTTTAACTAGTCAACTTTTCAATACTTTTATACCTATCTCAGCAAATTTGCCAACAATGTCGCTTATACTCCTTTTGATCGCTTCAACTTTGAAGATTTTAAGTGAATCAATAACAATATACGACCAACATAAATATTTCAAAGATACCTAAAAAGCTATATTAGCTTATAATTGAAGTAATTAGATACTTCAAAACATCTCAATATCAGAGCTCAAAGATAGTCGTAGCTGAACTTCAACAAACGCAATCAACAGAAACAACATCCAAAACTATCAAATCAGATGAATATACGGCAGAAAATTCAGTTAAAAACTTAAAAAACAAAATCGCAACTGTAATGCTCAAAATGTAGCTTATAATTGAAGTAATTAGACACTTTAAAACATTTCAATCTCAGAGCTCGAAGATTTAAGAAGACAGAAAAAATCGTAGCTGAACTTCAACAAAGGCAATCAATAGAAGCAACATTCAAAGCTATCAAATCAGATGAATACAGCAGAAAATTCCGTTCAAAACTTGAAAAACAAAATCGCAACTGGAATACTCAAAATGTAGCTTCTACTCACCGACATCGCAACAGTTCGATGAGAGATCGGAAAAAATCAGATGTTGAAGAGAATGAAATGCAATGGAGTAGAGAGAGAAGAGAGGATTTATGAGGATTTTGGAGAGGAAGAATTGAGGGTTGACGGAGTTTAGAGAATGGAGTGCCGGCGAGAATTAACGGCGTTGACGGTGGTGACGGGTGAACTTGCTCAACATTGACGCCACGACTGAATGCTCTTACGTAACTAATAAAGTAGAAGATAATTTGACTAGTCTCTTTATTTAATACTACTTCTCTTATACATCACATTAATACTTTTTCCCATATTTATAATTTAGAAATAAAAAACGAATTATATTTTAATTTCTTAAATAAAAACTATTTTAAACTATCTATTTTTAACAAAAACAACTAAAATAGGAACAACCCTCCATCCCAATTTTTTGTAGGGTTAACACTATGAGATTCAATCAAGTTTTTTCGTAATTTAAAATATTTATAAAAGTAAGTTAAATTAATAATAAAAAAACTTAAAACAAATTTCTTTTAAAACAATTCAAGGGTAATAGGACTCCGTGAAATATAAATGTATAGTGAAGAATTTGATAATAGATTGAGGGGCATGACTATTTTCTCTTATTTCCACATTTTGACACTTAAATTTTTTTTAAAATGAATACATGTACAAAGTACAAGCTGTTTTTTTAATATTGATAAAATTCCCATCTAAGGAAAATTAAAATTAAAAACAAGAGATTTATATATTTTTTGTTGGAGCAAAATGTATTTAATATTAAAATGATAATATTAATTTGCATGAGTGAGTGATAAAAGTGGACACCATTTCTTGGTGTAAGTTATGTAATTAAGCCATATTTTATCACTTATTACTGCACTAAAGCTTAAATATTGTAATCACTACATGATCTACCTCATATCCACTACAACCTCATTTACTAGATGAATTAAATACTACATTTATGTAAATGTTTTCTTTCAAGTTTCTAGCCAAAATCATCTTTAAATTATATCTCAATCTTAAACTACATCTTTAAAATATTTTTTTGACAGAGAACATCCTTTAAATATTTAAAAATTAACAATTTTAATCCTTTGGTTGAAATTTATCAGAAAACTATCAGATCCCATAAAAATCAAGTTATCGATTCATATTTATTATTCTAAGATACACCAAAAATATTATCATGAACTTTTTCGATAATTGAGTTTAGCATTTTGCAAAATCTTTTAATTTGACAATTTTTTTAATTTATTTTTCATGTGATTTAATATTTTAAAAAATTATCAATTGAAATATGTTTCTTCTCAATTGAATCTGCTAGAAGCGGTGTTTGTTGGAGACTTCCAATAATGGAGAATGAAACTCAAATGCGAGACACAATCAAAATTTGATCACCTCAATATCAGATTGCCTAAAAAAACTATTGATCTAACTACAATTTGACTTTGAAAAAGGTGAAGATAATTAAGCTCTAACTTTATTGTTTTTAATGAAAAAAGGAGCAGATTATGTATTCTCATACCTTCCTAACATTTTTTGTTTCAGAAAGTATTGGTGTCCAAAAATTATAATATTCTTTTTTTTCATAAGTTTTTTATAACAAGTAATGAAATTATGCCGAATTTTTTTGTTGATAGTCACGTGAACTGCACATGTTTTTGTAGGATCCCTTAGTTTTTAGACAATATATCTAGCAGAAGGATGAAAACTGTTAACTTTCAAATACTTGGAGAATGTTTTCTGTCAAAAAATATATTTTAAGGATGTAATTTAAGTTTAAGGTATAACTTAAATATGTTTTTGGCCAAAAAACTCTTTTCTTCTTGTGCTGTGAAGAGGAGAAAAAGATGACAAGTTGACAAATATTATATTGCATTTGCATTTTGAGGGTACTAGAGTAGTGAAAGAGAGCTAAGACACATAAAAATATTTAAGTCTTCAATTTATTTACTATTCAAAAGATAGTAATTATATGTTGAAAAAATATATTTTTTTAGTAGAGTTTTGAATTTTTCAACTAATCGAGAATTATTTGAGTGATACGACACTATTGAATATACCACTGAATCTGTATAGATCAATATATATTCATACTCTCACATGTCTCATAGCAAAATATACTTTCCATCCCAAGTTGAGAGTGAGCTTTCTAGGAGCATCATGAACCTTTTTGAATTTTTAATAAGGAAAAACTACAGAATATAGCAAACATTAATATATATTTAAGGTAAATGGCTATAGTTCATTCTTTTTATGTTTTATGGATATAATTAAATGTTAAATAGCAAAGTTAATATTACACTCATAATCTATTTTTTTTTTATTTAAAAAAAGATTATATATGGATATAAATATTCATTAAATAGCAAAGATAATTTTACATGCCTAATTAATACCAGTCAAACATGCTTTACGATGCTTTACTCCCATGTTTACCCTCTTTGCTATTTCTCTTTCACTATCACCAATTTTTTCTCCAATTTTCTTCCAATTCACAATTCTTTACTTGATTTTCATGAGCAATTTTCGTGACATATCTTCAAATATCCTCTATTTGCATTTTTTTCTCGTTTATATGAAATTTGTATTTGTATACATCTTGTTGAAAGGTTGATGAGTTCATTAGTTGTATTCATATGTATTACATGAAGAACGTGAGCAAAAAGAGTTTGAGGATTGTCTGATTTTCATTTTTTAATATAGTGAAATACTTATATATTTGGATACTTGTATTGTATTATATCCACTTGTCATTTTTTTT
>NW_006239074.1:690827-731474 GCF_000226075.1 Solanum tuberosum | reverse complement strand
ATCCAAGCGGATAGGGACGTAATCATTAGTTTTTAATTTAATTATGGAAAGTTGAGAGTTTTAAAAACGTAATTAGGGGGCATTCAGTCACTATAACAAGAGATTACCTTATTTAGTGCATTGTAATTATAATTGTATCATTGTATAAATAAAAAAAATTGAAAAAAAAATACAAATATACAGCAAGATTAAGACATAAAATGTAGTCATTTTTTTATAAATAGCATACTTATAGCTATTGAATTTCAATAACCCTACAACTATAGTCATTTTTGTAAGTTGCTCTTTTAATAATTCCAATTCCAAACAAAAAAAAGAGGTTCTATTGTAGCAGCAGTAGCTTCCTATTTTGTCTTTCGGATAGACTCTTTAAGTATTGTTCATTGTCCTAGGATAATGTAGCTTCGTATGATGTTCTCTATATTCAACAATATTTGTGTACTCCATTATTTTAACTAGAGTCAATTTGAAGCTAGCCTTTTAAAGTAAAGATAAACGGTTCTTAAATAGAGTTTTTTTTATCTATGCCTTAATGAATAAAGTTATTTATGTCAATGGAAGGTAACAAAATAACAATAATATTAGTGTAGTTTTACAAAGTATTTTTTACGAATTTTATTCTGATAAATGATTCGTAATTTAAAGAACAACATTTTAAAGTAGTACATAAAAAGAAATAATGAAAGTATAAGAAAAAAACAGATATAATAATAAAACAACAGATTGTAACAAAATAATACAATAATCGAAGCTCGAAATAATAGAAATCAAAGGACAAAAAACTACAAAAATAATACTACCAAACTATTAGTAAGGATGAATATCAAGACAATACACTTCTACCTAATAACCTTCTTCGTTTCCTCCACAACCTCTCATCTAAATTCTAATTAAACGAAAAATATGTCGTATCATATTTAATCATCTCTTTCTAATACTTCTTCAGTTTATCTTTACCCCTCTTAAAATCATCTATAATCAATCTCTTATTTTCTCTTTAAATATTCTCATTTCAAATTTATAATTTTCTAATACCTACACAATCGCAACATTTCATTTCCACGGTGAGATAATTCTAAAAATTCGGTTGCGTCGTGCGTCACCGCTTATTTGATTACATTAGAAGATGTGTTGCATGTCTTGTAAACAATTCAAAGATAAACAGCTAAATATACAAAGTACAAACGCATAAAGCTGCCGACAATATCCAGCTGTCACATTATATAACCACCAGTCTCGCCGGCCATTACATGGCGCTGATTTATTACTATTCTATTCAAAAATATATCCCGCTAAACCTAATCCCCCACCACCCAACACATATCAAATCATTGTGTCCCTTTCTCACTATTTATTTTCTCCAAATATAAAATGTTCTTTTAACTTAACAAGATATTTAAATAAAAAAAATATTTTTGAAATTTATGTTCTAAATTATTTTATTAAGGGATAAAAAGGATATTTTTAATAGTAGTAATGTATCACTCCCTCCGTCTCAATTTATATGGTTTACTTTCATTTTTAGTCGGTCTAAAAAAATAACATATTTTTATATTTAATAACAATTTGACTTTAAAAAGTCTAGGATATCCATAATGAAATGATTTACAAAAACACAAATATATATTTTAGACCATAAGTTTAAAAAGTTTTTTATTTCTAAGTCAAACTAAATTATATAAATTGAGATGAACGGAGTAATATTTTTATTAAAAAAACGCTAAATAAAAAGGTTGACACGGAAAAGGTGAAGTAATAAATAAAAGAACAATTTTTTTTTGTTCCTGCAATTCCTCCCTCAATTCACGCCAAATTTTCTCTTTCTTCCCTTACCCCAATAGTTCCATCTCTTTGCTCTCTTTCCAAATCCCCCAAAATTCTAGGGTTTTCATTTTTCTGTTGAATTTTGGATCGGTGCTTTGTTTTAGTTTTTGGGTAGAGGTTCCGATTCCTGGATTTTGTGGCAGAATTTTGGGGGATTCCAATTGTATATTAGGAGAAAGAGATGAGTTTTCAAGATCTTGAAGCGGGTCGACCATTGGGGCCCCGTAGAGGGTATATGAATGGTAAGCAAGACCCAACTCAAGCTGTGGCTTCTGGAATTTTCCAGATTAACACTGCTGTGTCGACGTTTCAAAGGCTGGTCAATACACTTGGAACACCCAAAGATACACCCGAGCTGCGTGAGAAGTTGTAAGCTCTCGATATTTTGTCCTGATTGTGATAAATTGAAGTTGTAAGCTGAATGTTTGGGTGAAATTCTGCAATTTTTAATACAGTTGGAATTGCATGCATTACTTGTTGAATTTGATGTTTTGTGGACTTACTGTATTGTCAATTGATGGATTAATTTTGAGACAAGTTTATAGCTTTTGTGGTGATTGAGGTCGTACAGTAGCAATTATCATTTACTGAGATAGACCGGGTCAACTGATACTGTTTTGTGGTATTTTTGTTAAGTGATTTCATCTTTAACTGTTAATTCGTGAATTTATAACTCATCCTGTATTAGTTTTAGCGTACACACACACAGTCAGAAAGAGCATTATACTTGAAACTTGTGTTCTGCATTTGAGGAAACTTTTGAGGAAGGCCTCAGCACATGGCACACGCTAAAAATGATGTCTAAATTATCACTGAACATGTGCAAATGAGTTCTTCTGATCACTTTGAGAGTTTTGATCTAGAGAAAATCAGTAAGCTTGCAAAATATTTTAAATCAAAATTTTAGAAACCATTTTCAGTTTTTTTGTCCACCTATACTTCTTCTGGATGACTGGGAGGAATATATTGTTCAGTATATGGTTCTGATGAATGATAAAACATGTTTTTAGGCTAACTATATACATGTTGTGGGAAGAAGTTTGAACTTCATGTTCATGTGCCTTTTAGAGGGTTAAATAAGGCTTTGCTCTACTACTTACTCAAACTGGAATTGGTTTACAGAAAGTATTAACTAGTGTCACTTTTCAAAAGAAAAGGGATTTACTAGTTGTATGTTTGCGCTTAGACTTTTATATGGACAAATTCTTTTAAAATGTTGCCACCCTACTATGTTCGATATTGAAACTTCTCTTTGTGTGTGCATACGGTGTTTATTGTGCAATACTCTAAAAAAGAAAAACTTTTAAAACTTGTGGTCCAAAATGAATAATAGAAATTTGTGTGACTGTGAATCATTTCATTAAGGGTAAAATAGATATTTTATAGTTAAATTGTTACTTAATATAGAAATGTGTCATTCTTTTTGGGACTGACTAAAAAGGAAAGTAAGTCACATAAATTGGGATAGAGGGAGTATTCAAGTTGTTGAGTGAGTTCTTACCGGAAGAGGTTTGCCTATCATTGCCTCTAGAATGGGACTGTGGTTGAATGTTGCGTCACTCATTCCCATGTGAAAAGTGAATATAATATGATTCACCGCAAAAAAGTGGGGTGAGGACTGTGGAGAAATGTGATATGTGGCAATCATGAATCGGACATGTTTTAACCATCACTTGGACAGATTCTATAGTCAATACTACCTTTCCGGTTCAATTTCTGTTTTCCAGCTTGGTGCTGCAATAATGAGATTCTGTTGTATTTCAGTTAGCCAAAATGTGGCTTTGCTGTTATCTTGTACTAATTAATACTACCGATTAACACTGACTTAAAAAGCTTAGTTTCACTAGGGAATTATGCTAACTTTCTCAAGTACAGGCACAAGACGAGGGTACATATTGGGCAGTTAGTGAAAGATACATCTGCAAAACTTAAGCAAGCCAGCGAAACAGATCATCGTGTTGAAGTCAGTGTAAGTATTAAGAGCTCACCTATTTCCTCTTCCCCTTTGTGTTTGCCTTAGTCAGTATGGATTTCCATGACATATATTTGCAGAATACACATGCTCTTTGTCTTCTGTCCTCACTATATATATGAGGTTCTCATCATTTTGTTTGATTAGGCTTATGTGTACTTCTTGTTCTTCACTCTTTACTTTTCTCTATGACTATTAACTATAAACTCCTGCTTTCTTCTATCAGGCTAGCAAGAAAATTACAGATGCTAAACTTGCTAAAGATTTTCAAGCAGTCTTGAAGGAGTTTCAAAAGGCTCAAAGGCTTGCAGCTGAGAGAGAGACAGCGTATACACCTTTTGTTCCCCAAGCAGTTCTTCCTTCTAGGTAAGTTTTTCCTGATGGTACTTCATTATATGAAATTTCTGTCAGCTTCATAAAAGTATGAAATGTTTATTAGAAACCTGAGTTTATCAACACATGAAATACATATAAGCAACGTCTCCTAGGGCTTTTGTGTGGTGGTAACAGTGCAACATGGGATGTGTGGTCAAGCGCATGTTGGGGGTCCTAGTATTTAAGTGGAGAACAGTAGCGGGGTGGGCACATTATTCAAGTAGTTTCGGACCTTGCGCTGCAGGTTCTCTTTCATGGTTATAAAGAAAATAATACGTATAAGCAACTTCTGCCTCAGACTGCAGGAATGATAAATTCACTGTCTCTTTAGTTAACAATCTCAAATGAAATGTTTTGCCATCAATTCTCATTTTTGGTTTGGTCATCTTTTGGTAAACAGTTATACAGCCAGTGAGATAGATGTTTCTTCGGAAAAGAGTCCAGAACAACGGGCTCTCCTTGTGGAATCAAGAAGGTCAGTTAGCTGATCATGTTCTTGTGAAGATTTATTTAAATTTTGTGCTTATCTGTGAGATTGTTAATATCATAAATTATCAAATTCAGCTATGCATTAAGTTTATAGACACCATGATGATTCGATTAATTCGTTCGCTCTCTCCTTGTTGGCTTGTTCAAAGTGTGTGCTTCTTCAAAGTCACACTGCTCAACCTGTGCGAAAGTGATAACCATTTATGGGTGATGATTTTTGTCTATAAACAGAATATAGTGCTGGTGTGGACGTTGGTTTAATGAAGCTACTTATCTACGCTTCCTTTAGTTGGTCATATGCTGAAGTCATATTTGTTGAGTTCAGATGCATTATATGGAGCTATTTTTGTGATGTTGTGATCTAAGAGTAGTGGTGTTGCCTCATCAGAAGATATATCCTCTTTTCTTCCTATATTTAGTAACTTCTATTCCGTTGTGCTGCAGACAAGAGGTTTTACTTTTGGACAATGAGATTGCCTTTAATGAAGCCATCATCGAAGAAAGAGAGCAGGGAATACAAGAAATACAGCAACAAATTGGTGAAGTGAATGAAATTTTCAAGGACCTTGCTGTGCTTGTTCACGAGCAAGGAGCTATGATTGGTAGGTCACTCTTGTTTTAGTATTCCAAATTTCCATATGAATGTCCTTTGATATTTACAATTCTGTTTTCTGCAGATAATATTGGTTCTAACGTTGAGAATGCACATGCTGCGACTGCACAGGGGAGATCGCAACTTGCTAAAGCTGCAAAGACCCAAAGATCAAATTCATCTCTGGTACTTTCTCACATTTGACCATTCATCTTACTGATCATAGAACTCTATGACTGGTATGCTTAAGCATTCTGTGTGTGTAGTGGCAGGCCTTTTATTAGTTCTTTTGAACTTGAATGATCGCTTATAAGCCTATTGGCTGAAGTCAAAGCTTTAATAGGTTTATGATTCTGATACTGACCAGCTACCACCTATTGTATTTTTATGGTATACTTCACATTATTGCTTTATTGGAAATAAGAAAAGGTGAAAAAACAGTAGGACCATTTAGAAGTTGGTGAGTAGTGCTTTACGTTTGGGAATATTTTAATTTATACCTTCTACATTTTATAGTATGTTTGGTAGAGTTGATAGAAGGTCTAAATTTGATTAACATGCCGTCATGACAAGTGTTCTCACTGGGCATATTCACTGTGATGGAATGATAAGAGAGGGAAGTCATGAAAGGACAGGCAGTGGTAGGTTTCATCCTTTTGGGATACTTTAGATGGTTCCTTTTTTAGATCATACAGTCCATTCTATTTTCACATGGCCCTTATATCAAATCCGGTTGAGAAACCAGTCATGTTGCTTATTTTCTTTCCCTTCGGAGTACCACTTCTATTTTTTATACTTTACATTCCTTACACTGAACAATATATGCTCTGTAAATGATTTCCCTAACTTATAATATTTTCTGCAGACTTGCTTATCCCTGGTGATTTTCGGAATCATGCTCCTCATTGTGATCATAGTACTTGCAGCCTGAGCTGAAGATTACTGGGATATAGAAAAGGGTCCCGAACTCTGTTCAGATACAGAAGTGAGTGCTTTGATTCGAAAAAAAGTGACTCTTGTGATTCGAGTTCTTTCAATAGGCACCCTGGAGTGTGGCTCGGTTGTCCCAATCCTTGGTTCTTCTAGTCATAGTAGACAAGTCGTGTAGTTAGGGAGGTGGGATAGCAAAGATTCCTGTTCAACTTGTAAACCTGGTGCTGTGTTTGCAAGATGTATTGCTGCCATGTAATGGTGGGTCTGTCAATAACAATTTATTTTTGTTTGAGGAGCAATCTCTTATATTTTCCCTTTGGATACTCTTGAACCAGATGACATTCAATTCTTTATTGATGCTTGTGTGTGTGAAGTTATCACTAATGGGATATGTTGATTTGTTTATCTTGTTTGGTGGATAATCTTGCATGAGAAGTTTCCTGCTTCTATTTCTTGTATGGCAACCTGATGTGTCCGTAATTATAAGATAAAACTTATGCATCCAAGGGTTGTGGCCCCCTTGTGGCCTAGTGACCAATGAAGTGAGAAGAATCATTGAGGTCTTAGGTTAACGTCCCAATTTATGGCGAGGCAGGTGAAGTTTGTTTCGGACTATGATCTACTTTTGCTGAAGTTTGGAGGAGATAATATTTTCCATTTTATGGACACTGAAGGTCGCTATTGATAAGTTTTCTTCAGTCTCAAATCTGTAATTCTGTATATATTTTTTTTCATTATAAGTGGCAGTGAAATCACATTAATAGGGTCATTTGTGGCGGTGAAAATTGAAATAGTATATGTATCCATCATTGGATGTGTTCGTGTTGTAACTATGAAAGCTGTACGTATAAATATAGTTGATCTGAGAAATTAGCAAATGGCAAAAGCAGCAATACACTTAAATACATAGCAGAAACAAACAGCGTGTGTCGGGTTGTTTTCCTTCATCGTGGCAGCGCAGAAACCAGTCAGGTGGAGCAAATTCAATTCTAGAGAAATAACCGGTGTCCCAGTGGCTCGCAGTAAGTCATGTTTCAGTCATTCAGTGAACTCTTCAACATTTGGGTCTACCAAATTTTCATGTTTGCTAAAGTAGGATTATGTAACATATAATTTATCAAGATTAGGTGCATGGTCCTGAAGAAGACGGGGAAAATGTAAATATGCATTGATAAAATTGAGTAAAGTTTTATTGGCAACACCAATCTGTTAACAGTTTTCTGTAAATTTGAATATTACTAACTCCCAAACTGCATATAACGATGAATAATTGCACATCTTGAGTATAATGTTAAGACATTTAATTGTTCTAAACATAGTCTATTACCTCATATTTATGCAAGTTGTTTATATAACTGAGAAGATGGATCATCAGGTATTCATTTCCATGTGAGGAGGCAGCAGTGATATCTATGAAGCAAAGATAATGGGGATATTATTTTTATAGAGCTTTATATGTACCACATCGGAATAAGATAATGTGTAGACAGCCGAAAGCTGCTACATAAACAAATTTTAATTCAGTTGTTAAAGCATACCTTTCTCGGCCTTTTGGCTAAGATCAAGTGTAGTATCTGTTCTTATCAGTTTAATATCTGATATGTGGGCCATTGGTTCACACGATATTAACTCAATTTTTTAAGGGGAAGAGTCCATTAAGGTAGCTTGCTGCCTGGGCTCTTGTGCGTTGCCCATGCGTTGCACTACTGCACGGGCCTGGCGCACCCCACCAAATGTAGTACAATTTTTTTTCATTTTAATGTAGTTCTCGTTTGTCTTGTTTTTTCATAAATTTTATCAATGTCACAATTTGTCTCTATTTGAAATTTTGAATACTTAGTTAGCAAATTTCTTGTGTGAATAGTTTGTTGAAATCACGGTCAAACTGATTTTATGCCTCATGCAACCAGGATAGTTCACAAACCATAGCAGGAACAGATATCAATCTTAGTTTCCAACAAGCTATCACTTTCTTATTGTGTGCATACAGTAGTTTTATAGATACAGCCAAATCTATGAACATGAATCACCAATAAGTTGAAACAGATCCGATATACTTTGAGAAACGAGGTGAAAACCAAACGCAATCTATAAACATTAACCAGCAATAAGCTGAAACAGATCCGATATGCTTGAGAAATGAGATGAAAACAAAATGCACATGTCAAACAGATCACTGAATCAAATAGCAATCTTTTGGAGCATGAACACAGCTAGAAACAAACACTACGTTAGGTTCAAATCTACAAATCCTGGAAACAGCAACAACATGATTCTGCTGAAACAAACCCCCATCCCACACACAAACACACTTTGTTATGATCCTATTGCAAGGTATGGGACTTAAATAACCTTGGGTTCTCCCATCTTAATTACTGGCTTTTAGGGGGTGGTTCTCTTAAGGTTGTATCACACGCAAAAAGATGGGATTTAAAGGAACAGCTAACCAGAGTTATCATATTTCTTCTTTTCTGCTTTTGAGAAGTGGTAAAAACACCACTGGTTATTGAGACAAATAGAAAATGCAGGCAAAATGGCAGACAACATAGATTTTGGTTCTTGCTATGACATAGCATTTGCGAGTTTCCAACCTTCTCAACACCATTCCAGATATTAATTAATTAACCTTGTATACAAATATTTCTAACTTAAACAATACACATATTATGATTGTGTCAGATAATTGGATTCAAATCAGTGACCAACAGCAAAAACAAAACTCTTCACATAATAAGTGATTTGAGAAATTAGTAATGGCAAAGCATTTCAAAAAATAGATAAGCAACGGCCTATACTGATAAAGGTTACCTAACATTAAGTGAGGTTCTCTTGCCAATGGTTAATCCAAAAAGGGGAAAGAAAAAACTTGCTTCGTTTATCAATTACTCATGATTGTTTTAAGACATTACTTGCTGCATTATCAGAGTACTTAATTGAGGCAACAATGATGAGAAGAGCTGATACAACAGCTGAGATGAATGTAATAGCAGATACAACTTCAGTGTGTTCTCGATTTCCACATGGTACTTCCCACACAAGCTGAGTATCAATTGATTCAGCATTCTGTTTGTCTAGCAGAAACAAACAGCCCGTGTCATCTTCTTTTCTTTCAACGTTGCAGCGCAGAAACAAGTCAGGTGAAGCAAATTCAACTCTTGAGAATCCATGTCCTAGTGGCTGCCAGTAAGAAGCCGGGATGTTACAATAAAGTCGAGAAGCTTAACAGATGTACATGGCTTCCTAGATAATACATCTTTTTTTGTACAAGTATCAACTTAAACTTCTGGGGAGTAAAAATGACTGACTACATTGGATGCCTGAAACGTATTTTAGAGACTCCGACATAATTTTGGGAATCGTTTATGTGATGTACCTGATAGCGTGCATGTAGAGGAAGTTCCATGTGTATTTCCAGTTCATCCTTCTGTTGTGATGTTAAATTGGTACCCACTTCCAGATGAACCTCAACAAGCGAGCGGTTTGACAGAAAAGAAGGCAACTCTAAATTTGTATCTCCAAAAACGGCAGCATCCCTGAAAACTACAACAAAACGTGGACAACAATAAGCCTCAAAATGACGGGTAGCAGTGTTAGAAACCCATAAAATCTAATACTTAGTAATTTACCACCACGCTGCACAAGGTGTTGTAGCTCAAAAGGATCTGCAAAGACTCCAGAAGGCAGTCTTTCAACAATTATAACCTCACAAGATTTTGGAGGCCTGGAAATGGACTCTGATGACAACTTCAATCTGAGAGTTGATGACAGACGTCGATGGGAGCCTTCACCAATCAGCTTTCCATGTAAAGCAGACAGTTTTAGTGAAAATTCGACGTTGCCTTGCAGTGATACACATGCACCGTACAGTATGTCATGTGCAATGAAATCTTCAAACTTTGAATCTACCAAATTTTCATGTTTGTTAAAGTAGGATTTTGCCACATAATTATCAACATAAGGTGCATGCACCTGAAGAAGATTGAGAAAAAAGATAATCTGGTGAATAATGGAAAGAAGTTAATGATTGCATGATTAAATTGAGCCTAAGTTTTCTTGGAAGTACCAATCCATTCACAGTTTTCTGTAAATTCGAATATTACTAACACTCGAACTGCATGTATCGAGAAATAATTGCACATCTTGAGATTTTTTAGCAGCTTGATTACTTACTTCACTTAATACTGCAGTATTGAGACATGAGCTGATCTTAGCAATTTGTATCACTGCGATGACCATTGCCAAACATCGTGCCAGAAGATCATGAAGTTCCATTGTAAATCTGAGAAGGTCATGGACATTAGGCACCGACCACATTACACATGAGAGATATTACATATTTTATACATTTACACTTCTGACAACAAACAATTCTACCACAACTCATCAGATATTACCACATTAGTTGATTTACTATTGAAAGAACTTCCTCATCTATACATAACTTCCCATAACTAATATAGATTGAAACTTATGAGATGCAACTCAAAATATCATTGTGGCAGGACAGAGGCAAATATATAATTGGTTCCACTCTAAAATACAGCTGAAGTTATGCTAAGAAGATGTTTCATGATAAAAGGGGAGATTAATTAGATTATTCAAGTTAGTTACATAATCAAGATGGTTAATTAAGATAATGAAGATGTGCGCGTACATATAAACCTCTTATCCGCATTCTCTTTTTCTCTCTCTCCTTTTCTTCATAATTGTGGTGTCCGCACCAGGTTACGCAGCTCGACTAATTTCATGAGGTACTTGCTTACTCCCACAAGCACAGGCACCTGACACCTCTGCTTGAATTTGAACTTGAGATAATCTCATGGTTCTCAATCCACTTTATTACTTTCATGCTCGTCCGTTTTGGTAGTAACTTCTTACGAATGGCTTATATTATACCCAATTACAGTAACAACATTCATTTCAGTTCGATATTTAGTTCTTTGATAACAAGATTGAATCGATTGTGTTTCCTATTATTGATTTCAATCCCCATCTCAACATGAAACCCAACTCTTTCTTCAATCTTGGCTCCAATATAAAAGAAAAAGTTTACCATGATTTCAGTTTAACAGAATATTATTTTCCAAAGAACATCAACATATTAATCACGCCAATAAAGTAGCTGATAAATAGAGAAAATAAAGGCAATATCATCACAGTCTACATGAAATAGTTTTCCTTCAGAAAAAAAAAAGTAGCAGCAGCATTACAATAAGATAAAGATTCAATTTTTAGGGTGAAATCCATCATTTCACTTCAATTTCCAGATGTTAACAGAAGCTTCATCAATCAAATTGAAGCGAAAAATTACCAGAAATGGAGGAGATTCAGATAACAATGAGGTTAACAATTTGAAAGGGAAAAAAACCCAGAAAAATTCAAAGCTGAATTTGATGAAAACCTTACCAGAGATAGCCTCTTACTGGGAAATTCCAATTACTAATTTCGTTTCAATTCAGCTGATCTGCGTTTTGTAGGGAGAAAGAAGGAGGATAACAAATCAGATCCTATACCAGTTCTTTTTTTTTCTTTCCTATTTTACTTTTCTTACTTATTTTTCTTTTGGATTTTAAATACATCAATAAAATTAAAAGAATTAAAAAGAATATTATTTTTATGAAGTTTTATAAATAAAAGGGAAAAGGGTCTGATATACCCCTCAACTTTGTCATTTGGAACTGATATGCCCCTCGTTATGATAGTGACTCATATATATTCTTACCGTTATACAAACGGCTCACATATACTCCTACCATTACAAAATGAGCTCACATATATCCTTAATTTAACGGAAGTGAAAAAAATAGCTTTAAATTTATGTTTTTGACTTTAAATATATGATCCTTCTAGCGAATTTCAAGGTATATTTTAATCTTTTTTATACATAAATTATTTTTTGACGTCTTTGATTATCATTTTTTGAGTTTCTTATTCTTATTTTATTTTTTTTCTTTCATTCGTTAGTGTAAAGAGAAATTTTTAAAACTAATTTTTTTGTGGCTATATTATAATTTTAAAATATTTTTTCCGACTATATTGTTATTTAGTTTTTCTATTGAAAAAAATTGGGTCATCTATAATAAAGTTTACAAGAAAATTAGTGAAACATAAATAAATTTGACCATCAAAATAATAACTTTAAATTAGTCGTTGAAACAAAAAAAGTAAAAAAAAAATATGTGTGAGGAGTAGGGGTGTTCACGGTTTGGATAAAAACCGATCCAAACCAAAAAACCAAACCAAACCGATAAAATAAAACCGATTTTATTTGGGTTTGGTTTGGTTTGGTTTTAGATTTTTGAGAACCGATAGTATTTGGTTTGGTTATGGTTTTATTTGAAAAAACCCGAAGAAATAACCGAACCGAACCGATGAATTATATACATATATTTTATTAATATACATACTTAATATATTATTTTTATAAACAATTTTAAAGATCTTATACATATTTTCATTAAAATTTCTTTATAATTTACTTATTGAAAGCAAAAATGCCCAAGATGAAACATTTATCTTATTGATTTCATGTATATGAGTGTCTATGTCAATTCTTTGTGGGACTGAAAATGTTATTGTCTCTTCCTTCTAGGCCAATATAGTGAATTTTAAAGCTTTATTGATAGTAAATTTAGTGATTGAAAGTTTACTAATTTAAGTCATTCTAACTATTTTTCGTTTTGAATGGATTGTTGTCACTTTTTTCACATTTTAAATGAATTGTTTCTTTTATTTTTGTGTATGGTTAATAACCGAATAACCGAACCAAACCAAGCCGAAACCGATAATCACCAAACCGATAAATGTATATTATATTTGGTTTGGTTTGGTTTTGATAATTTTAAAACCGATTAAGTTGGTTTGGTTTTGGTTTTGACCAATAACCGATCCAAACCAACCCCGTGAACACCCCTAGTGAGGAGGATTAAATATACCCATATGGGATTGTATTTTTTTTTTTTTTAAAATAATTAAAATTAATTTTTTTACTTCCGTTAGAGAAAAAAGGTATATGTGAGCCATTTGTATAGTAATAGGGGCATATATGAACCACTTTCATAATAAGGGGTATATCAACTCTAATTGATAAAGTTGAGGGGTATATCAAACCCTTAATATTATATAAGTTCACGGAAAACGTATCCAATATTTATGGGATTCAATTTTAAACGAACCTAAAGTATATGGATTGCCAAGTTCCATTTCATTTTATTCCTAGACATAACATTTCAACGCAACTTCACAACCAGTTAACTTATAAATTATGTTAGAGTTATTTAAATTTGATATTAAGTCTCTATATTTTACAAAAGAACATCAAATTTTATACTTCATGAGCATTGAGACGTAATAATGAAATGTTAGTTTCTATTAGGTAGATTTTAATTATGTACATTTAATAAAAGTCTGAGTCTTTACTATTCAAATTTCAATTATTAAACATATTTTTAAGTATGAATTTTAGTAATTCAAATCCTAATCATTTGAAGTATATATATTTTTTATTTTATTTACAATTACTTAATGAATTTGAGTAAACATATACGTGACTAAGATCTGCAATAAAATCGTTAAGATGATACATATTTAAAGATTTTAGTAAAAACGCTATTTCATTATCAGCTTCTTGCACCATTAAATATTTGACGGAAACTAAAAATGTTAACTTGTGACAGATTTAGATACTTAAAGGACTATTTTGAATGCTATCTCAAACATAGGGGAATAGTTTTGTCATTTCTCGAAAATTTAATTTTATAGCGTATATATAGGGTTTCGGGACTCACAAATCTAAATTTTCAGGCGTAAGGAGGGAAAATGAGCACCGGAAGTTCGCTGACGTCGTCACCGGCGAGGTCATCGAGTTCGACGATGGTGATGATCGGAGGAAATGTAGGGCCGTCATCGTCTACAGCTGTTGATGACTTCAATTTTCCAGCTGATCTCATCTCCGTTCAAGACCGCAAAGACGAGGCTCTTCAAGGTCAGTACAATTTTTCGCATCTACTTTTTCTTTTTGCTTAACGTTTTTAGTTTATTAGTTATAATTATATTTGTTTTCATGTTATAATCTGATTGCTTGTAAAAAGATGGAGTAACTTATTTTGCAAAACAGCTGATTAACCTCAAGCTAGGCATGAACTCATGATTTGTACTGTATGTTGACTATATGACTAATTGATTATCTTAAGCTATTGAATATTTACTCTAGTCTACAAATTTTATTGCAAGAACTTGCTTGTGTATTGAAACTTAGCAAAGTTATGCTGGTAGACAAAGCTCTAGTTTTGGGAGTGATAATATGTTTTATTAGTTGGTGGGAAATGTTGATAAAGCTCAATTTTTAGGTGTTATACTTCTGTGTATCATCAGCATGTCTATATTGTTCTATATCTAGGTTCCAGTGAAAACAAATAAGTTTCATTGGTTTTAAGTGTTTTTTCTTACCTTTTTTATGTGACTAGTTGGTTAAACCTTATAGATCATTTTTTTTCTTTAGTAGTAAAATGAATACTTATTATTATGATTCAGTGGATAGATTTTATTATGCAATAATGAAGTTGTATTCCCTTATCAAAAGTTTTTGTAAGGAAACTGTGTCGTATATCTAGATCGATCTTCTTTTTATATAGGTAGTTTTAATAAAACAGATGATGAGTGCTGTCACTTTGTTTGTAAGAAGTAAAAAGCAAGTTGGAGGGCCATTTTTATAACTTTTGTTGCTCGACAGTTTTAAATTGTTGGTTTAGATATACACTGATTAATAAGTTTGAGTAAATTCACTTGTTAATAATGAAAGTGAGTGATTTTACTCTGTCTGAAACAAGTCTAATTTTGAATGGCTTCTTGTGAACTTAGAGGAGCACCATATTTCTGATCAAATGACAAAGTAGCAACAATGTTTGCATAGATTATCAGGCATCACACCCTGGGCTATATGGGTGGAAATATTAGGGATAATGTTTCAAATATTCAAATAGGTGAAGTGTGATGGTGATTTGGTTTATTCTTGTAGAAATCAGGCAATGAGAATGATGATTGTGATTGTGATTGTGAGTGTGTTAATCATTAGAAGTATGAATGTCAGACTGGTTATCAAAGGATTAAGTTAGTCTTATATTTTATGTGAGGAAAATACTGGCACCTTTTTTGTTGTAATTGGTGGAAAATGCTGAAAGCTCCTTTAAATTTAGTGACATTGACTCCATTTTTGCTGGACAGAAGACAGACTGACAGATATATTAAGTGACTACGTCTCTTAATTTCCCTTCAAAATTATGGATGTTGGTAAAGCCATGATGTTTTAAAATTTTCTGAAGGAATAACTTAGAAGCCAATCGTCTACTGGTTTAATTTCCATTTTCCCAAGATGGAAGTAATAGAAATTGAGGACCACCTAACTGAAGACACCCTGGCAACTCTCAAGTAACGCATGTGCCAACATCATGTTAAGAAATATTCAGTGTGTTTCCACTCACCCAAAAAAGACTTAAAAAGTAAAAGCTGAAACAACGTGTTTTATTAGGATCCTTTTAAGCATTGTGCAATGATTGATGAACCACACATCCGAGAGATCATTGTTTATCCTATCAGATTTTTGTCTCTTATAATCATTGATAGATGTTTTCTAGCAAAGAAATATTTGTAAATCATCCTACTTTTTCGTTAATTCTTTTTCAACTTTTGACGAGATGGTTAACGTCATGCATGTAGAACAGCCTCTGCATCCTAAAGTTCGTTTGATAAACAATGAAGTAGACAATAAGTGCTCCTTATTCGTATGTGAAAGTAAATGTAGGTGAAAAACTAATGCGAGCTGTATTTCAGAAGGTTATATCTATTATATTGAGGATTTTTCTTTTTTGTGGTAAATCTATTATATCAAGGATTTAGCATGGTGTTGTATAAGGTAGCAAGATACTTAAATTTGTGCCTTATACTAGGTTTCTCATTTTTATATTCTCAATGCTACACTGTCTTATCTGTCAGTACTTCATGAAGAATACTCATATTTGTTAGTTGATAACTTTTAGTTGTTGGTTCAGGTATATCAGATAACTTGTGAT
Organism: Solanum tuberosum; assembly: GCF_000226075.1. NCBI lineage: Eukaryota > Viridiplantae > Streptophyta > Magnoliopsida > Solanales > Solanaceae > Solanum > Solanum tuberosum. The sequence goes on along the minus strand of NW_006239074.1, from coordinate 715,222 downwards.
GCGAGAACCTAATATTTTTTGGATTATTGTTAAGTAAACTGTTATCAGTTCCGTGAGCTTATTTTCTCAATTTTATCTTCTCGTGCCACTTACTTCTTGAGAAAGGACCTAAATGGTTCATGTGACTCTTTCTATCTGATGGAAAAAAGCTTTTGCCTTTGTTTTAGGCCATCAGTACATGGCTCTTATAAGTGGGAGCTTTAGGGTAGCAGAGCAGTGTCACCACAGATTAAGCCAATTGAAGTTCTTAGCTCTATAAAACTTGATGACATAATTGTAAATTAGGCAAACACCAACCAAAACAGCATGAATGGTTCTTTACCTCCCCTTTAGAATAAAATAACATCGCTTGCCATTAGTCAAAAAAGTTAGGCCTCTGAATTTGGCTTCTTGGGTTGTTCAAAACCATTTTTTTTATCAAGCTGAGAAAGGCAATGCTATAGTCTTTGCCATATTTTCTCCCGTCTTATCAGTGTAAAGTTGGAACTACACTAGGTCAATGATGTAGCGGACTCTTTATCCGAGAAATTTTCAGTTGTTAGCTGATGATATAGTTTGTTTCAGTTTTGATTCAGAGAATTAATGTTTTCTTTGTTCTGTTTGCAGTTCTCAAATCTGATCTGATGGCTTCACTGAACAAAGAGGTTAAATCCCTAGACGAAGATAGCTGGATGTTTGATGGACCTAGGTCTCGTATTCACAAGATTTCTAGGCCAGGTAGCTCGCGAAGAGCAAAAATGATGGTATCGTTCATTTAGGGAACTTGATGATCATCTTCTTTTCATGTAGGCGACATGATGATAGTGTACCTGATGCATTACTACTGTGCATTTACAGGTCGTCTTCATAAACATGTAGAAGTTGGGAAGCAGAATTCTAAGTTGGCGGCCACATTAAAATGAGGAATTATTTCTTGTGCAGAATTGCAATATAATGTAGTCTTTTATGTTAATGATTTGTACTACTATTTTTTTACTGTAATTTTTGCTGCAATGATTTTCCAGAAGCTTGAATTCCATGTGAGATTTGGTTAGATTTAGGAAATTACCCTTTCCGTTTCAGATATAAATGTGTATTGTATTGCTAATGTTACTACTTAGCCAGACGAGCGATAGCAACTCTTATTTACTAATAGATCGATCGATCTATCCACGCTAGTATAGAGAAAAAGAATATAATCATCCAGAGAGGACATATACACGAGATAATATATATATATATTTTAATCCCCTACAAAGGAAATTTAAAATGAAAAAATTGTATGAAATAACAAACTATTAATTCAAATTAAATGTTATAGCCATAGTTTATTTTATTTGTAATTTGCAGCAAACATCCCATTTTTTTGTCATCTGATTCGGTATACAATTAGTCATTTTATATATTTCGGTATAAAATGTGTGTGTTTGTATAAAGCGAGAGAAAAGTGTATATACAAATACAAATACAAATACAAATACATATATTTTCGCTTATACACTTGTAATTATAGAAATACAAATCTTATTATACAAATTACAATAAATGAATTTATACAAAACTGAACAATTTGTATAAAATTCGATGTATCTAGCGAACTATACAAATCAAAAGCTTCATAGCAAACATAAAATTTGCTATGGAGTGCAATTATGCAAACTATAGCTATAACATACAAATATGATTTTTATGTTTGTTATATGTGAAAATTGCTCATTTAAAATCCCTTCAAAGTCGAGTTTGTTGTTGTTAGAGTTCCGTGTGAGCTGTTTTCTCAAAATTGGATTTTAAAGACTTTATATTTTATGTTTTTCTTTTCTTATAGACGTACAATTGCATCAGGTTTTCCAAACTTATGTTGTATTCGTAGATATTCTTATACTAGTATCAACAGGTCGTGGGATTATTTTAGATTTGATTCTTTTATTCCACACTTGTGATTTAATAGGAACAATTTATGAACTGGTTGTCAAATATTTATATACAATATATGTATATTATATTTATATCCTATAAATACTTGTCTTTTATTTTTACTTTTAAATAATAACGTATAAATATTGCACAAAATTTGAAATTTTGATGTTCCAAAAAAATAATTATTTACATATATGTATGTAGTGTTTACTTGGTGAATACAACGGGAAATTATCCTTTTCAGTGTCAAATATGGATTTTGTGTTTTGGAAATGAAAAGTTACCAAAAAAGAACAATAAGAAATCCTTCTCCACATCGAGTTAGGATTCATCATTTTAGTAAAGTATCCAAAAAACAAAAAGTAGAAAATAATACAAAAGTTACCAAAAACAAACAAACACAGTTAAACTTAGGATTGATGATATCTACTATAAAAATAGCGCCGGTTGCCCCTCTGTTATTATTCACAAATCAATATATTACAAATTAGTATTAGGAATAATAGTTATTATGGATCAATGGAAGAAGCTTCACGTGTTATTATTCACAAATCAATATAGTACAAATTAGTATTAGGAATAATAGTTATTATGGATCAATGGAAGAAGCTTCACGTTCTTGATGCTGGATCTTTTGGAAAAGTATATTATGTCGTCAACATCCATCCTTCTTCTTTCTTATCTGCTTCCGTTGCTGCTGTTAAATGTGTTGATATGCACCGTTCTATTTCACTCCAACAAGAAGCACAAATCTTGACAAATCCTCTCCTTACGTGGTTCAATTCATTGGAGCAGACGTTAGCATCGACAATGATAATATTCCAACTTACAATTTGTTTCTTGAATATGCATCTGATGGATCACTCCATGATTTGATCAACAATTACAAGAGAGGAATGAGAAAGATGTCAGAATTGGAAGTAGGTTTCTATACATATCAAATCTTAAAGGGTATTCAACACATACATAAGAAAGGGTGGGTTCATTGTCATGCTAATGTTTTGGTTTTGGATAATGCTGAACGTGGTGGGATGCACAAGTTGAAGTTGACTGACTTTGGATTGTCGTTGAGAGTTCCCAAAGGAGTGGCCTATATATATCTGGAAGTACGTTGAGCAATCGAGGGACTTTAATTTACGCTCCTCCAGAATCTTTGACCAGTGATTTTCATGGCAGAGCTTATGATATATGGTCGCTGGGCTGCACCGTGGCAGAGATGATGACTGGGAGTCGTGTTTGGATTTATCGCAACACTAGAGATTTGCAATCACAGATTATGAATGAATACCCTATGATTTGGGGTAATGTTTCTGAGATCGCCAATGATTTTTTACACTAGTGTTTGATTAAGGATCCTCTAAGAAGATGGACGTCGGAACAACTACTCCAGCATTCATTTATTCAGCAAGCTATATGCACTCAGATGACTGAAACTCAGCGGAGGACAGCAAGGGTCAATCCTTTTGGTTGCACAGTTCCAGTACCTGAGAAGCATTTATTACTTCATCAACTAGTTTAAGGATACAATGAGATTGCAAAATTAAGCACTTATTGGCTGCTGTTGATGTATTATTATTTTACATAACACGAATTCTGTATAATACTACTTGGATATTGCATATCTTTCTAATAAAATAGTGAAACAGTTGCTTGTTCCTATCTAGATTAAATTATTTTCTGATTTAACTAAATTTAGTTATGCTGGGAAGAAAACGTTGCAATGTCTAATGAAACACTTGTATGAAAAAACTACTCTTAATGGAAGAACTGGAAATTATCACCTAAACATTACTTAATCTAAAGAAAGTACAATGAGTGATCATAAAGGAAAATGCATGATAAAATAGAACTTACTGACGAAATTAGACGAAAACAAGGCTAAAGGAAATTTGAAATGAGAAAACCAAACATCATAGAAATTGCGAAAGTCATTTTCTGGGGTTGGGTTACAAGAAATATTTTTCAAGGAAAACATCTTCCACCCAAAGGGGGAAAATGACTACCCTTACTTCCACCTAAACACTTAAAAGACATTGCAATCAATCTTTAATACTCGAAAAATTTCAACACTTTCTGTTTGCCACATTATAGTTATCTTAATAAATATACCATCTCAAAAAAAAGTAATCTTCTATAAATATTTTTACTTGAAAAGTAGTTTTTAGTCTCCGACCAAATACCTGAAGATATCTTTCACAAGATGAGTCATTTTTTCAGAAAATAGTTTTTGGAAAATGTTCAGAGTTTTGCCAAACACACGAACATGAAAATGGACAACTAAAACCAAGTTGTTTCTCTTATAATAACTGCAGTGAAAGATCCCCAGCAAGCTACGGATCTCAATCTTGCATTGACTTGGTACATGTAGGATAAGTTCTCTTTCCCACAATGGCAGATCTTTTCCAATTGCCGCCCGAGAAAGATTCTTAATTGTACTGAAGACTGAGAATCTAATTAACTCTAGTATTAAATTACTTGCTAACAGACTAGTATAAAGAAGGGTTAAGGCATCTGCCTGTTAACAACATCAAAAGTTCTGTAACTTCTACGTACTTATTAAATGACCAGCGAGCTTATACAGGGAGAAATTAAGCTCCATAAGACTAGGCATTTAGCATGGTGGATCGATTCAGCTTTATGTAAGGAAGAAACAAAAATATGGAGGTGAGCTCCATAAGACTTGTCCAGATGAATCATGAAGCTTTTCCATAAATGAAAAGAAATCCAGTGACAAAGGTCAAAATAGGTATTAGAGCTACTATCTTATGGGAAGTTTCCAGCGACCCAATCGACTAAGAGATGAGATTTCTGGATTACCTCAGGTACATCTCTTCGGTGACTGATCATACTTTTTTAGTGTTTGATGTTAGTAGCCCCATTTGCTCAGTAAGATGTTCCATGTGCTGAACATTGTACCATCCATTTTCTAGCGACTCTGTTTCAGTAGTGTTAATATTTTCTATTTCAACCGAGCCCATCTCTTCTGACTCAGTAGGGTATAGGCTTTGAAGAAACTTTTCCCAGGAGGGATCACCCACACTAGGAGGTTCTCCAATATCGTCAATCAAAGCACTTTCCCACTTGATTTGAAGGTCGGGGGGGAAAATATCATTTTCCAATGGCAATTTTCCATTTCCCCACAATGTGGGATCCATGAAAGAATCATGGCCCCTCTCTGTTCCATTAATATCCATATTGTTTTCAGGCACAATTTCTTGTAACTGCGAGGGCACAGGCATAATCATATCTGATGAAAACGGTAAAATAGGTGGCAAATCTTGAGCTCCAACCAGGGAACTGCTCTCTGAAAACTGAATGTTGGCAGACAATGAACTTTGTCCTGCAATAGCTGAAGTTGCACTTGCAAATGGCTGCGAAAAAGCATGTGAAACTTCCTGAAGAGTGACTCCTGAAATTCGATTGTTACTTCTGCCATCGAATGCATCACCAGTCGGTGAACTTTCAGGACTGTTGCTGAAGTTCTCTAACCTAGGAGAAGAATCTAGTTCCGGTATCTGCCTGAGCATTCCTTTCACTGCCTCATTCATTATAGGTTGGTACTTTACAAGCTGTCCATCAGCAGGGCTAACAGAATGATCATCTGAAGGAATATCTTGTCTAATCCTACGTTTCTTGTTTCCTTCCATCTTGCGCTTATTGTTGTCATTTTGCTGCTGTACAAACTGTGCCAAGAATCCAGGGCTGTTAACAGCTTTTGCCAGGAAAGACATCATCTGTTGCTGCCGCTGCTCCATAATCTGAAGGTTCTGCACCATGGTTTGCATCTGATTATCGGTAGTCTGCTGATGTTGTCTCAGCTTAACCAACTCCTGCATAAGCACATTCTTGTCCCTCTTCAGCCACTCAACCTCTTTCTCAATCCCAAAATTTCCAACCTCGACACAAGCCCCAACCGACGCACTCTGACCATGCAGTTGCTGCTGCTGCTGCTGCTGCTGACTCTGTCCATGAGCAGGCTTGCGCCTGCTAATATTTTTAAGCAGATGCTTTTGACCTCTTATGAATCCATCATTAGAAAATTTCCAGTTGTCCGAACCAACCTTTCTAAAGCCCTGTTTGTAGAACAAGAAAGAGAAATATTAAAAAGGAAGCCCAACTAGACGTTCACTATTAAAGTATTTCTCTAACATGTCGTAATTAGTCAAGTAGGAAAAGAAAAGAATATTTCACAAGTGACTTCACATAATCACAATGACTAGCTAAACTTTACCTTAAAAACCCAAAGAAAATCTACAAATAATTAGAGCTTGGTTCAAACTCAAAGTAGCACCTTATCTCCTAATCAACTTTTAGGCAGAACGGAATAGGAAAATATCTACAGCCTTAAGAACAAGATGACATGATGAGATGGAAGCTTAAGAGTAATGCAATCTTAGGATGCATTTGGAAAGAACACATCTTAACAACCTCGCTCTTACTAGAATTGTCTAATAGCTCCTATATAAGGAACCACTTGGTATTGAGTTTTGATTATAAAAACAATTAGTTTTCTCCCTGCTCGGCTCTTTTTTAACTAGGTATCAAAGATAAGGAGGAAAGACATCCGAGTCTAGGCAATACACTTGTCGTTGAAGTTATCTGGCAAGTTAAAGAGGCGGTTCATTTATAGTCTAAAAAAAATTGTTTTAGTCTCATCAACAAGTCGGTGAATTAACATATTAGGAGCTTCACGTCGATGAGACTAACATAGTGACCCAAAGAGCTCACTGTTCTTTGATGCACGCACCCACATGTGATGTGGCTATCCCTATCACTCACTGATTAGTAACTTCACAGGCCACGTGTGCAGAGATCATCATATGTGTCACGTCAACATTATTTCTGCATTCTCAGTCCACAACAGTAGAACATGAATTTGGATTGAACCTAGCATGTTGAATTGCTCTCTCTCCTATCAACATCAAATACTGCCTCCATTTAGCTGTATGCATTGATAGTATTATCATCACTACATGGATAATTTCACTCACTTCTAGACAGAAGAGTTGCGATGACTCAAATACTTTTGGGGATATAGATTACTCAGTCACCTCAAGAATGGCCATCTCTCAGAAAAAAATTTACTCTACATATCCTAGAGGGATTGTAAGCTGATTGACTACCCATTTTCAGTTGTAACATCATCTTGGAGAAACAAAAAGGGTTACTTTGTCCAAAACTCATAGCTCATTTTGAAATTCTATCTGAATAAAAATAGTTTCAGCTTTTAGATGAAATGATCTCACACACTTGAACATGGTAGCAGAGCAAACAAAGGTCGTGGGATCAAGTCTTACCACCACTCATTGCTTAAAAGAATTTCCATGTGCTTGCCCGTGAAAAGATACAGGATGTGAGGGCGTGTGTTGAAGAGATTGGTCAGACACTTCAACACCCACTAAATATCTATCAATCAAATATATGTTGTGAAATGACACTTCAACTAATCAAAGACAAAAAGAATCCATATAAAATATTGTCGCTATCAATTGAAAGGTTTTCGATAACAATCTTCTTTCTACTTAAATTGAAACATTTCCGATCACAAGATTGACACCATAAAGTTTAGCATTTCCAATCAACCAAAGCACACCCAAAACATTTCAGCTAAAAAATTCAAAAGATGCTAAGCATAGAACTACGAATCACCAAAGAACCCAAAACGAGTGAAGTTAAATCAGAAAAAAAAACTCAACTAAAACCAAGAGAAATGCATACATAAGTGTTCAGCTGACGAACGAAGCTGGAGAAGTTACTGTGCTTGAAATACTTAGGCAGTAACTCCTTGGCGAGCTCCGGTGGATCCCAAATCACAAAGCTGCTGTCGGTAGGACTCCATGAAACGATCTTGTCAGTACTCGGGTCATCAACCATATCATAAGTCTTCATCAAAAAAGGTGGTAGCGTATTTGTGCTAGCCATCGGCGCCGGTGTCGGTTCCGGTACCGGAGAACTTCCTCCGGCGTCCATTGAAGTAGAACCCATTGCTAAACGAAGGAATTAAATTTTCAATTGCTTAACACAACGCTGATCATATAATAATTTACAAATACTGAGGGTTTTGGAGATTTAGAAACGGAAAATTGGAAGAAGAAAAATACTAAGTTTTAGAGAGAGAAAGACGATTGATTGGGTACGAAAGTGTTGAGAGAAAATAGTTTGTACGGCGAGGGAAGAAGAAGTGGACATATATATATATATATCGGAGGGAAAAGGGAAAGAGAAGTTGGTATTTCTGGTTTTTTTTTAGAAAGTCTATAATTATAGCCTTGTTGGCGAACATTTTGGAAGATTTAAAGTGTAAAAAAAATAAAATAGTACTGTAATTAAAATTTGAGATATTTTGTTAAATATTTTTGAGAAAATAAGTATTAAATAGTATTTCATTGGTTTCATTTTTACCGGTTATTATATCTTTTGAGAGTTATTAATTTTTTATGTTAAATTGAATCAGATTAATTTTTAAAATTAAAATTTAGATATTTAGAAATTATACAAAAAATATTATAAGTTGTAATTCTTCTTATATTAATATGACGAAAAAATATTTTTAGATATTTATCAAATTTCATGTAGTTTGACTCTTGAGAAGCAAAACGTAACAAGTAAAAGTGGTTAGAAGAGTAGATTTTCCCAAAAGTATTTTTTTAGAAAAAAGAACAATTTGAGGAAATATTTTTAGCATCACTTTCTATTAATTAATTCAATCCGTAATTATTATTCAAAAGTACTTTTGAAATTGATTAATCAAATACAATTTATTTCTCGTCTTGAAAAAATATACTTCTCATAATAAGTTAATTTTAGAAATTTGACCAAACAAATTATATGATTGTATTTGGTATAAAACAAAATGTTCTTAACAAAAAAAATATATTTTTTAAAATAAATAATTTTGAATTTATCCTTTTTCATTTGATAAGCACTTTAAAAAGACAATATCTACTAACATGGGTTGTGGTGTACTGATGGGACTGTTTCACCCTTAACCAGATGTCTCAGATTAGAGCACTAAGGGAGTGTCACTCCGGGCCTTGCAATGTGGATCCGGATTTAGTCGGGGCTCAAATGTGGGCTTCGGACAACGGATGGAAAACCGAAAAATAATTGTATTGAAATTTATCAATAATACTCCCTCCATTCCTATTTAATTGTCACCATTTTAGGTTTCATGTCCTCAAAAACTAGGTAAATTTACCATTATACATTTATTTAGTGTTTTCTTGAAATCAAGTTTTTAATAAATGAACATAAATTAATTTATTTTGCTTAATTAATTTGATTAATGAACATAAATAAATTATTGTAATTAATTTTTTTATATTAATAAAATTTTATGAAATATCAAATATTAAAAAACATTTATTTTTAATAAAAACCATATAAATAGAAACAGAGAAAATGGCAACTAAGAGGTAGGATGGGAATGTATAGGGGTGGTGGAAGTTGGCAGCTTTCAAAATGAAAAGGAGACAATGTGCTTGAATTGCTGAAATTTTTAATTTTTTTTTTATATCTTCGATGTGGGTTATTATTTTACTAATTTTTAAAATTTATTTTTTTCGAAAAATATCTCCCATTATAACTAACACAAACTATTCTATTTTGTTTTCTTCTTTTTTCTTCATCCCTTCCTTTTCTTTGTGCAAAATTCAATCAAGTTTTATGATAAGAATGTATTTGCATCAAATATATATTAAGCTATTAAAATTAATTTCAACAATTAAAAAATTCAAATAAAGTATATATCATTCAATTATAATTAAATGATTAATATATGTATATATAAAATACATATTTTATATTATTATTCTAATGTAAATACCTTTGTGTATAAGTATTTACGAAGTTATATTTATGAGAAAATATTAAAATTTGCTCCTGCACCATATAAAGTATTCATATTTTCGTTATTAGTTGGAATTGGAATGTAGTGTCCATGCCTCTGCTAAACTGGCACATTTGTCCTCTTTCATTATTTTTAAAAAAAAGTGATTCGCCTGATTTTAGTCATCGAAAAGAGTACATAAATGATAATTTTCCACCGTTGATCCGTTAACTTCAGACACATATTTAGACTTTTTCCCAAAATACAAAAAGGAAAACACATTAACTTGATTTCTTTTACAAACACCTTACAAGTAGTTTGGTAAGTTGTTTTCTATAAGGCAGGTTTGATTATGCAATATGAAATCATAATATAAAATTATGAGATAAAATTAAAATTTTATTTAGACATGTGATTTGAACTTTTTTATGTTGTATGTTTCCTTATAAACATAAATATTTTATAAGTTGTAAAACTATTAAAATTGTCTCAATTCTTTATATAATCTTATCAAATTAAGCACAAGTTTATAAAATCGCACAATACACTATCACAAAGATATTCTTAAAAAATACAATATTTATTGATCAAGTTTTAATTCAATAAAAAAATAAAATTAAACATAAGTTTTGGTGTACTACTCTTTAATATAATCCTCCAATATAGTACTGACAATCTTCTCACGTTGAACTTGCATTTCTCGTTCATATAATTGAGAAAATGAACCAACATTGTTAGTTTAAGCCATTTGTTGGTCAATATGGTTGTTAAATATATTTGATAAAAAAAAATGAATTTGGTGAATATAAATAGTAGGGTAGAGATTGATTTGAAGTAATGATAAATTCTATGTTAGTGAGAATAATCATTATATGAGATCTAAATGGTTTAAAAAGTAATGATAGACTTATAAATTTTATTTACATGTGAAATAAATGGATAGTATATATATATACATATATATATCATCATACTATAGAAGTGGTGGTTCCTCAACTACTACCAAACCAAACAAAAATAGGCCACGTGGGGCTAATTAATATTTCTTTCTTTTATATAATATTTTCTATTTCTACTTTCTATTTCTTTCTATTATATTCTATTTTCTATTCTACTTCTATCTATTTTATTATTATTTTTTACTTACTTACTATATATATATATATTAGTAAACCAATCAAAAATGGCCACGTGGGCCTAATTAATATTTCTTTCTTTTATATAATATTTTCTATTTCTACTTTCTATTTCTTTCTATTATCATCATACTATATATCATACTATATAAGTGGTGGTTCCCTTGGACTACCAAGGGTATTCCCGTCATTTCCTTCCTTAAAAGAGCTCCTACCAATACTACCAAACCTATTAAAAATGGCCACATAGGGCTAATTCTATATAAGTGGTGGTTCCCTTGGACTACCAAGGGTATTCCCGTCATTTCCTTCCTTAAAAGAGCTCCTCTAATACTGCCAAACCAATCAAAACTGGCTATGTAGGGCTAATTAATATTTCTTTCTTCATCATCATCATTTTTGCTCTCAAATACTATCAAACCAATCAAAAATGGCCACGTAGGGCTAATTAATATTTCTTTCTTCATCATCATACTATATAAGTGGTGGTTCCCTTGGACTACCAAGGGTATTCCCGTCATTTCATCATATCATACTATATAAGTGGTGGTTCCCTTGGACTACCAAGGGTATTCCCGTCATTTCCTTCCTTAAAAGAGCTCCTACCAATACTACCAAACCTATCAAAAATGGCCACGTAAGGCTAATTAATATTTCTTTCTTTATCATACTATATAAGTGGTGGTTCCCTTGGACTTCCAAGGGTATTCCCATCATTTCATCTATATATATATATAGTAAGTAAAAAAAAATAAAAAAATAGATAGAAGTAGAACAGAAAATAGAATATAATAGAAAGAAATAGAAAGTAGAAATAGAAAATATTATATAAAAGAAAGAAATATTAATAGAAAGAAATAGAAAGTAGAAATAGAAAATATTATATAAAAGAAAGAAATATTAATAGAAAGAAATAGAAAGTAGAAATAGAAAATATTATATAAAAGAAAGAAATATTAATAGAAAGAAATAGAAAGTAGAAATAGAAAATATTATATAAAAGAAAGAAATATTAATAGAAAGAAATAGAAAGTAGAAATAGAAAATATTATATAAAAGAAAGAAATATTAATAGAAAGAAATAGAAAGTAGAAATAGAAAATATTATATAAAAGAAAGAAATATTAATAGAAAGAAATAGAAAGTAGAAATAGAAAATATTATATAAAAGAAAGAAATATTAATAGAAAGAAATAGAAAGTAGAAATAGAAAATATTATATAAAAGAAAGAAATATTAATAGAAAGAAATAGAAAGTAGAAATAGAAAATATTATATAAAAGAAAGAAATATTAATAGAAAGAAATAGAAAGTAGAAATAGAAAATATTATATAAAAGAAAGAAATATTAATAGAAAGAAATAGAAAGTAGAAATAGAAAATATTAAGTGGTGGTTCCCTTGGACTACCAAGGGTGTTCCCGTCATTTCCTTCCTTAAAAGAGCTCCTACCAATACTACCAAACCTATCAAAAATGGCCACGTAAGGCTAATTAATATTTCTTTCTTCATCATCATCATACTATATAAGTGGTGGTTCCCTTGGACTACCAACTTACTATATATCATCATCGTCATACTATATAAGTGGTGGTTCCCTTGGACTACCAAGGGTATTCCCGTCATTTCATCATACTACCCTCATCTAGTATATATATATATATGTGGGTTGTTTTTACAAAATATAAATTTGTGGGGTCAATTTTTGTATTTGAAAATTTTCAAATCGTGTTTTGAAATTCCCAAATTATGATTTTTGGAGAATTTGAGATTTTATCTCATGATATAAAATCATGAGATGAAATCAATATGAAATCACATGTCCAAACATTGATCTCATCTCATGATTTCAAATTGTTTTTGTTCTTCTATAAATAAATAAAACAATTCAGTTTATTTGTATATTAATTTAATATATATATATATTACAATTTTTTTAGTTATATCTCTTAGTAATTTGATTTTTATTATTAATATTTCATAAAAAGTTAATGACAAGGCTCTATTATTTTAATCAAATACTTTAAAAACATCGAAGATATGAATTTATACTTATTGTATTCCATAAAAAAAAAACTCATGATGATTAAATTCATTTACGCTTATGAAATCTAGTATACTTTAAAAGGTATATTAAAAAAAATTACCTATATATATATATATATATATATATATGTTTTGATCTACTCATAAAGTAGTAAATCTGAAGTTTATTTCTCAAATAGTAAAACTTTTAATGGGTTTTGTTATAACATTTGGTTGTGTTTTGTTATATATAATGTCTTGATCCACTACTTTGTTGTGTTTTGTTATAGGTTTTGTAAATGATTTTTAGTTGTTTGAAATGTATTTTTCTTAGAAAGCATAAAATATAATTTAAATAATGTCATTTTTATAAAAATAAATTTAGGGTGATTTTTTATTTTTTTTTATATATATAATGATAACAAAGTTTGGATATTTTCTAAATACAACTTTAAATTGTATTTCAAATTTTCATGATTAAACTCTTGATTTTAAATAAAATGGAAATTTTTTTCCAAAAATATAAAAATAAAAATTCTCATCACCAAATAGGTCCTAAAATTGCATTATTTAGACAAATAATGAAGTGTATAGTGCTCTTTGTGAAAATGTTAGGATGATTATGAGTATAAACACAAAGATAAAGGTCTATTTTGAACATTTAGGAAAATAAAATTTAATAATGAAATCCCCTCCTGCTCTCTCCTTCTTCCGCCAGTGTTCTCCTAGTTCTAATTTGGCGGGAAAAAGATGAGCTCGTCGGCGGTTGAGCCGGAATCTCCCGATCTAGTGTGCCAGCTTGACAACGTTCAAGGCGTCGTCGATGCTCTCACTTCCGTTCGCTGGAAACGCCAACAGGTTCCTTCTTCAGCTTCTTTTGCAGAACAAAATACTCCTTAAATTCCAATTGTATCAATAATTTTCTGTTTACTCCGTCACTAACTCAAAATTTCCACCAGGATGCAGTTTTAGAGCTATCGGAACACGGCATAGTGTTAATTGTTGAGGAAACCGCTTGTCTTCAGGCCAAAGTTTACTTGCAACGAGAGGTTTTCAATTTTCTATTATATGATGTGAATTTGTAGCCTTCTGATACTGAATTAGGTGTTTATTATTTTGTGTAGTTATTTGTTCGGTATGAATATAGCGCAGAAGGGAGGCCGCGTTTTGGAGTGAGCTTAGGGTTATTTGTTGATTGTCTGAATACATTTTCAGTTCAAGGACATTCAAGTGCTATTGAACTACGCTATCCTGGTCCTGATATGCAGCTTCTTCTCAAGTAATTATCCTCCAAGCCTCGTTTTCTATAATTAGTTTGTCGAATAGCTTTTGGCACATCCATGGTAGTTGTATGATTGTTGAAAATGCTCCATTGGTTTATCTAGGGTTGTTTAATCAAATGCATTTTCAATTGACTAGATAGAGTACAATTTGAAAAATTGACAGGGTGAATTAAGACCAAAGGACGAAGAAGAGAGAAAAAATGGCATCTTTAGTTATTTGCCGCCCCACTTTCCCATGTGAGGACAGGGGCAGACCTAACATTTGAAGTTAATGGGTGCACCTCTTGATATAATATGCATATTTTTAAAAGTTTCTTTAAAATTTCTATATATGTTTATGGTATTCGAGTATGATACAGTGAGCACACTGCTTATATGCTGGATCCACCTTTGGTCTCGAGGTCATACCAACTTACATGGCATTTTAATTAGCATAAATGTGAATTAGTGATAGAACAAGTCTTTTTTTTTTCATTTATGTGCATGGCTTTCTATACATCTGCCTTTTATTGAGCGGAAGTCTAGAAAGACCTCAATAAAGAGATAAAGTGAAATGGTAGTTGTCAATGTTTAAGTAATTGAGCAGTTTTACCCTTAAATCAATGTTGATGAATCACATTCTTTACAAGTTTTGTTATATGTGTTAGCCTTCCCTTGACTGATAGAGGAGTTCTGCAGAATCTAGGAAGCAAATCACTTTATCTTTAGGCACATATTTGCTTATTCTCAAGTCTTCTTTCACTGGATGGAGCACCATTGACTAGCTTTAAAGTTTTGTAACTTATTTTTCTAATTCCGGGGTTAGGTCTGTTGAATCTTCAGATTCTTGTACTTATGCGGAAATCAGAACAAGGATTCCTGATACAATATCATGGGACTACAATTTTGAACCTGCTGGAAGTACTCCTCTCAGTTTTACTGTGAAGGTAAATATTCGCTTTGGCAGCAGTTAAAGATAGTAGATCCAGGTATATGTCCGTTGGTGACCACCAGCTCTACAAAACGCATGTATCTGTATGCTTCACATCTTATGCTTTCACACTAGACAGGATGGACTAAAGATCATATAATTATCATAAGTCACTTAGAGGAACTCGCTCTTGTTTCCTAATATTTACTGAAAATTGAAATTCTGCAATTGTTCTTTTATTTAGTCTTGGGAAATAAATGCTATCTATCAGGTTAGTGAGTATATCAGGCTAACTGAGTGAATCTGGTTGTAGACAGGCTTTCTTTGATGTTTGTTATAAAGCTTGGCTTCAGTTTCTTCCTAAGAGCTGAGGAATAGAAAAGGTCTTAAACATTTTACTGTCTGGTCTGTATTCAAGCAAAGTATATGTTCTTTCTCCCAGGACTGTACAGTAGGTATTATTTCATCATTGTTGTACTCTTTTATCATTTGAGGAAAGGTCGCAGGGAAACTTCCACAAGGAAACTTGTCAAATATCCTAAAATGTTAATATTTCATCCATACTTCTGTTTTGTGGTAGATTGGTTATTCCAATACTTTGACATGGAACTTATGCCTCTTTTTGTTGCACAAGGAAGAGTTCACTATATGTTTTGCATGCCATAAATGGAGTACTTTTGCTGGTTTTGTTTATTTTAGGCCTTGAGTGCAAGGTTATTGTAAGCGGTAAAAAAAAATCACAGACAAATTCCCTGATTTTTATATGTTGAAAGATCAATATAAAATGTTCTTTTTGTTGGTAGAGTTAGAAACCATTAGCTTTCAGAATTCCCGGCTCAAAACACCATTACATTTAGTTGACTGCGGATGGCCTAGGTAAAAAATAAATTTGGAATGAGAAGTTTTTGCATGTGTCTAGTATTTTACTTCTCCAGCAATCTGAGATTGTGAACACCTGAACAGGTGGCTACTTTAGTATCACAAATTCAGCTTAGTCTGCTAGTGCACTACACACTATCAAACTAACCCCATTTCCAGTTCCTTGTTCTATAGAACTTTAAACTTGAAATTTAGGTTTAGTATCTTGACGACATTTGATTAGTTGAGTGTGAATGAGAAATTATCTGTCTCCATATGGTACGCCTCTTTCAGGAGGCTGCAGCTGGAAATATAACCTAATTTTCTGCTATTATATATTGTGGACTTTTTGTCCCTGATACTGACACAAATGTGTGCTAGCCCATCAACCAAATTCTCTGCTAATGATGCCCCAGAAGCAGCTGCTTGGGTTCAAAACTGTTGTTTCCTATTTTAACTAAATTTGTCAGTGACCCTGGTCATTTGCAGAAGCTATCAACAAATCCAAGGGTAGTGCTCCGTTCTTCTGGTTTCCTCTCCATATTCTCTCTTAAGTTTGTTCAAAAAGGAGGGAAATGGAAAGAAAGGTAGGTTAATAGCGAGAAGGAATAAAGAAGAGGAATTGAAGGAGACCAATTTTAATTGTTTAGTTTGGTTCAAGGGGATTTGAAGAGGGAAGAAAGTTATATCCGTTGCCTTCCTCTCGAAGTAAAGTTGTACTCTTCTTCCATGCTTTTGAAGTTAAACAAGTCACCCCAGAAGTAAAATTTGTTTTATTCCTTCTCTTACACTACTTGTGTTTCTAAATGGGTAAAGCAAAAATCAAAAAGAAAACTTAGAAGTTTCACTGATTTTGTCAATTGTTGGCTTGCTGGTAATTTCAAGTCCCATGAGTAGAGCTTAAGCGACCTTTCTGAAGTTCAAATTTATGCAAGTGTAAGGTGCAGTGAATTCATACGTGAAATGTATTTTCTGTCCATTCTATGACAAAGTTGTTGGCAAAACGGATTGTGATTGGTTGAAGTCTCATTCCTTTACCATTGAGCTAATTATCACCATATCATTGGTTCAATTGATAGTCTGCAGCTCTAAAGGAAGCCATTGATGACCTTGAGTGGCCAGGATCAAGCATTCATCTTATCCTACAGCCTACACCACCATCGGTTACCTTTAGAGGTGAAGGCCATGGTGACTTACAGGTACGGCTTGACCTGATATTTTAGTAGTATTCTATCCTCATGTTCTCTACCCTCATCTGTTTTTGCATTCATTTTTGCAGATAGACTTTATGTGCCAAGCAAACACGGATCTTCTGGTTGCATTTCATTGTGATCGTGAAGTCTCTCACAGGTTTCTCTCCTGACTGAGTGAAGTAAGAAGCCACATGCTTTACATTTGTGCTAGACTATATGATCTGATCATGACCTTCACATGGACAGGTATAAATACAAATTTCTCCGTGCTACAACCTCAAACATACCCAGCAGTGTCATTCGGGATAATCGAGGAAGTAAACTGACCATTGGTAGAGGGGGAATGCTCAAAGTTCAGCATCTGGTCTCAGTTGCAAAACCAGCAATACCACACCCGCATGTTGATTCTGCCGGCTATCAGCAACCCAGCCGTATTGCTTATATTGAATTCTTTGTCAAGCCAGAGGTAGATGAAGACGATGCGAATGATACATAGATGATAGGAGTCTCTTGCTTAACAAAATTAGTTGCTAAATGTTTGTATTGAAGGGGAGATTGGCAGGTAGATTTAATGTATATTGGGGCAAAAAAGTAGGGACCGAATTATTTCGGGGAGTTTGAACCCGACGTGAATCGAACACGCAACCTTCTGATCTGGAGTCAGACGCGCTACCATTGCGCCACGGATCCCTGTTGGTTTAAAAAGCAATTAATTTAATTTATACCACATTAGCATGTTATGTCAAATATATTATGTTTATAACCCAAGTCCCAGCGACTGTCTAAGCCTTAAAAATTTATTAAAGTTTAGGATATTTATACTGATTTAAGGCTAGTTTATCATTTTAAATAGGATTATAGTTAGAGCGTACAAAAGGTATGCACTCTATAATTTGAATCAAGACTTAAAGTTAATTTTTCATAGTCACTCAACTAATAACTTTTAGGATACAAAAAGTTACGTACTTTGTAGTTTGAATTGAAACTTTAAGTTAATTTTTCGGAAAGTAAATCAATTTTGTTTTGTAGGACATAAAAGTCATTCGACTAATGGTATTATTCTTACAAAGTCGTTCAATTTTGTTTCGTAACACAAATTTCACTCAACTATTATCATTTCATCTAAAATTTATTCAACTAAGATTTGTTAGAAACAAAAATTGGCCGCAAATGTGTTTGACCAGGACATGTCAAAATTGATTTGACTTGCAATTCAGGCACATTGCTCTTTTATCCCAGTCAAGAAAGTTGTTCGCTAGGAAAGAAGATGAAACCTTTTTAATGAATTAAGTACTAATTAACTGGGAACCTTAATTCTTAAAACAAATTAAAGTTGTAATTATTTGGAATTATACAGTTAATTAAACCTAGGCTTCAAAATGGGTCATTATTTAGAATTATATAGTATAAAGTTATGAGTATTTTAGTAAGGAATGTTTGAGTGGATTTTTCTCGCAAGTTTGGTCAAAGTAATGGCCAATGGATGCCTAGTAAGCTCCAAAGTATTATGTTTAGAGCTTCACAAAACCAATTTAACATCTTCTTTCATACCAAACAAATTTTTAAATCTCTAAATTTTGTATCTAAATCTTGGATCTTTCTTCTGACTTTGACAAGGCAAGTGCAGAATAACGTATTTATATTTTTTGTAGAATTTTGATAAAGACAATTCTATTAGAATTAGAGAAATCAGAAAATCATGGATCGAGGGGCGCATAAAATGCTTATATTTAACTACCGTCTACAAAGAAGTGTAATTCATCTGTATATACAAAATAGATTTTTATCGACCAATATTAATGATTTTCTATGAGAAATTATAAAGTTTACTTTTATTTATTATAAATATGATGTTCGGATTAGCTAGCACATATCTGATATTTGTTACCTAACTTATCCAAACAGGCCATTAAAGTGGCTACTGCCTACTAAACACACAAAAAAACCGATCAAAAAACAAAAAAAAATAAAGGGAACGAAATATTTCGGGATTTTTGAACCCGACGTGAATCGAACACGCAACCTTCTGATCTGGAGTCAGACGCGCTACCATTGCGCCACGGATCCCTGTTGGTTTAAAGCAATTATTTAGTATATAATACTTAATAACTCAGAAGAAATGTTTGGCGATGGCATAAAATTAGACAGATCAGCCAATGAACTTATTAGGATATTTTATCTTCAACTATATATATACACTAACACTTTCCGGCGCGAATCCGAACTTAGTCGGGCTTCAATGTAGGTATCGAAAAAACATAAATAATTCTGCATTTCATATTTTTGTTATGAAGCTAGCTGGGAATAAGCCAATCTGCATGAAATATAACTTAGATCCATTTTGTTAATGCGTTCAAATTATAGGAAAAACTGTCGGTGCATCTGAATAATATTAGTACATAAGAAAAACGTGGAGAGTCGAAAAAAAATAATAATATAACTTACCTAATTTGGTGGTATTTTTTTTTCTTTCTTTCAAGGAGTTCTCTTTGTTTGATAAATATAAAGTGTGGTACACTATTTAAAATTCATCTTCACATCTGGATAGATGCATCTTCATTCAAATATGTATATAATAATCCCCATGGATTACAGCGCTATATTCAAATATCCACATGGGTGATGAGTTGCATTATTGTTCAAGGATATATTATAATAATAAACTTCTTTCTTTTTTTTCATTCAAGATTCGATATCTATATTGATGTCCGATTAAATTCTTATTCATATTGAAAAATTCCATATTAGAGACAAAATGTTCCTTGACAAATGTTAAGACGACTCTATATCTAAAGAAACTCAAATTTGAAACTTCAGATTAAAGATGGAAGAATATCTAATACTCCACTTCGTTCCTAGTTAGTGGTTGACTTGTTTCAACTTTCATATGTTCCCTCCAAGAAACTTCGCTATTGGAAAGGCTCATGAATACCACCACATGAATAAACATTAAAGTGTCATCTCAAAGTTAAAACTAGCTAGCTATAAATAAATGCCCAACATATCCAACATTTTCACACTAAAATCATTCAAATTCCCAATGTATTCCTCTAGAACTATCTCTTTCATTTTTGTTTTCTTCTCATCATATCATCAACTTGTCTAGCTCAGACCAATTTCCATCCTAAAACATTCTTCCTTGCAGTGAAACAAGATCCTTCTACTCTACAATACATCACTCAAATTCACCAACGAACACCTCTAGTCCCCGTTAAACTCGCAGTCCATATTGGTAGCGAAAATCTATGGGTGGATTGCGAAACGGGCTTTAAAAGCTCAACGTACAAGCCCGCTCGTTGCGATTCAAGGCAATGCAATCTCGCAAGATCAACAGCTTGCGGAGATTGTGTTACCGAAAATACAACTCGTCCCGGTTGCAACGACAATGCGTGCGAGACAACATTGTGTCCAATCCGGCTATGAATATTTTCTATTCTGGTGGTGAAATCGCGGAGGATGTTTTGACAATCCAATCCATTAACGGTTCCATTCCGGGCCCTCAATCCCGCGGGCCCGTTGTAACTGTCTCGAATTTTATCTTCAGCTGTTCTCCATCATATTACACCCAAAATTTAGGCAAAAATGTTAAAGGAATGATTGGATTTGGTCAGCAAAGTCCAGTATCATTTGTTACTCAACTTGCATCAGCTTTTAAATTCAGTAGACAATTTGCTATTTGCTTGAGCTCATCAACTCAACAAAACGGAATAATTTTTATTGGGCATAGGCCTTATATCTTTGCACTTGGCTTTGATGCATCGCGAGATCTAATCTATACACCTATTATAACCTATCCGAGTTTTTTTTTCATCAATCGCGGTTCACCAGAGTATTATATTCAAGTTACGTCCATTACAATTAACGAAAAAACATTGGCATTGAACAAAACGTTGCTCTCGTTGGATGAAAATGAAGAAAAAGGGACGAAAATCAGCACGGCCGTTCCTTACACTGTATTGGAGCCTTCTATTTACAATGTTGTGAGAAAAGCTTTTATTAGTGAAATGCCGAAAGATGTGAAGACTGTAGCTGCAGTGCAACCTTTTAAAACTTGTTTTGACTCGACATATGTTGGTATGTCACGTCTTGGATACAATGCACCTAAAATTGATTTGGTTCTCCATAAGCCAAATGTGCGTTGGACTATTACTGGAGCGAATTCGTTGGTAAAAGTTAGCGAGCGCGTAGTATGTTTAGCGTTTGTTGAACGAAATCATACGTTTGGACAGGCGATTATTATTGGTGGGTTTCAAATGCAGGACAATCTTGTGGAATTTGATCTTGCTAGAAGAAGAATTGGGTTTAGTAAGTCGCTCTTGTTCCGTCAAACTACGTGTTCGAATTGAAAACTCCATGAATGAAGGTTGATTCTTAGATCAATTTACAGAGAGAATAGAAGAGAAAGAGAAAATTGTATTGAATATTATGTACTCTGTTACATTGAATCTGTACCACTATGCCTTTTATACTTGTACACTAGTTTACAGATACAAAAATATCTAAAACTGTTTTGTAACTAACTATTGCCAGCTCAGCATTCTGTTTAGCTGACTGCACTTATGGTTTAGCTAACTCAACCATTCAGCTTGTTAACTCTATGCACTAGTTAACACTCCCCCTCAAGCTTATGGTTGAAAGGCATTCTTCATTCCAAGCTTGCTCATTAGTAGTCCATGTTGTGCTTGTCCTAGACTCTTAGTTAGTAGATCAGCAGGTTGATGTTTGGTGTTGATATGTTCAGTTTGCAGTATCCCTTGACAAAATCCTTTCTCTAACAAAGTGACAATCAATGTCTATGTGCTTTGTTCTTTCATGAAATATGGGATTGGCTGCTATCTGAATGGCTGCCTTGCTATCACATACCATCTTGATAGGAAGTGTTAAACTGACTCCCAGCTCTTTGTATAGACCTATTAACCAGGTTACTTCAGCTGCACATGCAGCCATGCTTCTAAACTCTGCTTCTGCTGAGCTTCTTGAGACTGTTCCTTGCTTCTTAGACTTCCAAGAGATTAAACCTCCTCCAAACTTCACTAGATAGCCTGTAACAGACTTCCTAGTTTCTAGACATGCACCCCAATCTGAGTCACAATAAGCTGTTAGTTGTGTGGTCTGTTCTGCTGGCATTAATAATCCTAGACCAGGAGATTCCTTGATATACCTCACTGCTCTCAATGCTGCTTCCATATGTGATTGCTTAGGATTATGCATGAATTGGCTGAGTACTTGAGCAGTAAATGCAAGGTCTGGCCTGGTCATAGTTAAGTAGAGAAGCCTGCCTACTAACCTTTGATACTGTGTGGGATCAGTGAGTAGCTCATCACCTTCAGTCTTTGAACCAAGTACCAGTTCATCATATTGCACAGTCGTGAGTTTCTTGTTCAGTTCCAACGGAGTGTGAACTGGTTTAGCTCCCCCTAGGCCAGTTTCAGACACAAGTTCTAAAGCATACTGCCTTTGTGTCATTAATATTCCCTTACTGGACCTAGAAAACTCAATTCCTAGGAAGAATTTTAGCTCCCCAAGATCCTTCATCTTGAACCTTTTCTGAATATCTTGTTTGGTTCTGCACAACAGTTCATGACTGCTTCCAGTGATTAGAAGATCATCTACATACACTAATATCACTACCACAGCATCACCAGCTTGCTTTGTAAAGAGAGAATAATCATAGTGACTTTGTTTAAACCCCATCTGAACTAGAGCCTCAGTTAGTTTCATATTCCATTGTCTGGGAGCTTGCTTTAAACCATATAACGACTTGTGTAGTTTGCAGACCTTTTGACACTCCCCCTGTCTAGCAAACCCATTAGGAATCACCATGTATACTTCCTCGTGTAAGTCACCATTGAGAAAGGCATTGTGGACATCCATTTGATAGATAAACCAACCCCTAGAGGCAGCAAGAGCCACCACTGATCGCACAGTTACCATCTTTGCTACTCGACTAAAGGTTTCCCCATAATCCAACCCTTCTTGTTGACTGAAACCTTTAGCTACCAGCCTGGCCTTAAACCTCTCAACCTCTCCTGAAGCGAGAAATTTAATTTTATAAATCCATTTGCAGCCTATGGGCTTCTTGCCAGGTGGTAAGTCAACTATGCTCCAGGTTTTGTTACTCTCTAGAGCTGCAATTTCCAACTCCATAGCTTTGACCCATGCAGGATCAGTAGCAGCCTCTTTAAAGGACACTGGTTCAGTAAGAGCTGAGTAGGCTTTCAAGACTTGTCTGTATGCAGGAGACAAGTGATCATAGGAAATCTGATTGGCCAGTGAATAATTACAAGTATTGTTCTTAGACTTTGTGACAAAATCCTGCAACCACAAAGGTGGTTTACTTGATCTGGCTGATCTCCTAGAGGGTACACCAGTAGTAGATGGGAGAGAAACAGGAACCACAGGTTCTGACATAACTGGTATAGCATCATGTGAAGATGAACTAGAGCTTATAGGAGTCATATCAGTGGTCTCAGTTTGAGAGGGCATACAGTCAGAAGCACTGGGAACATACTCAACCACTGGAAACATTGGATTTGTAGAGGCATGTAGATGTTTAAAAGGGAATATATCTTCCTGAAATACCACATGTCTATTAACAAAGAAGGAATGAGCATGAATATCATATAAGATGTAACCCTTTTGTGTGGAGGAGTAACCCATGAATACAGCAGGAATGGCTCTTGATGAAAACTTATCAGGTATTTTAGGACAAGCAGCATAGCACAAACAACCAAACACCTTCATATGAGATAAAACAGGAGAATGGAGATACAATTTTTCAAATGAGGACTTATAGGCCAGCAACTTTGAGGGAAGCCTATTTAAGATATAAACAGCAGTGGTGACACATTCACCCCAATACCTCAGAGGTATAGATGCCTGAAACCTCAGAGATCTGGCCATAGCAAGAATAGTTCTGTGTTTTCTTTCAGCAATACCATTCTGTTGTGGTGTATACACACAAGTACTCTGATGTATAATGCCCATTTCACACATAAGAGTTTGAAAATCTTTACTGAAAAACTCACACCCATTGTCAGTCCTGAATGTTTTGACAGTGGTAGAGAAAACATTTTGTACTTGAAGAAGAAAGTGTTTGATTACAACAATGGTGTCAACTTTAGAAGTAACTAAGAAAATCCAAGTGTATCTACTATAGTCATCCACAATAGTAACAAAGAACCTCTTCCCATTATGAGTGGGCACTCTGTAAGGACCCCAAAGATCACAATGCAAGAGTTCAAATACAGCCTTGGACTTATGAGTA
>NW_006239074.1:648312-690727 GCF_000226075.1 Solanum tuberosum | reverse complement strand
AAATACAGCCTTGGACTTATGAGTACTTAAAGCAAAATGAAGTTTAGTCTGCTTGGATATAGGACATACAGTACAATGAGACTGATCTTTATTACTTAAGTATCTAAGAGACTCATGCCTCTTTATTACATCAATAGGAGCATGTCCTAATCTCTTGTGCCAGATGTTACTAGATTCAGTCTTTACAGAATTAACATGTGCTCTACTATCATTAACCGACATCTTTGGAGTGCTAGGTGGTCCTTCATTTTAGTATGTAAAAGGCCATGCTCTTCCTTACCAATCCCCTTCACCTGACCAGTGGAGAGGTCCTGGAAAACACAAAAGTCAGGGAAGAATCCGACCATACACTGTAATTCCTTAGTGATCTTAGAGACCGAGAGTAAATTAAACTTGAACTCAGGAAGAAACAGGACATTTGATATAGACTGATCTTGGAACACTTTAGTGTTGCCAATATGAGATACTGACACAGCTTTACCATTTGGTAAGTGAACTCTGCTGGCAATATGATCAAAGGCCACCTTAGCTTTGTCAAGTACATCAAGATTAGAAGTGATGTGATGCGAGGCTCCAGTATCTATTATCCATTTTCTATTTGCATAACTACAAGACAGAGTTGTAGGAGAGCTACCTGTATCATCAGCAATTGCTATATTGACAGATGATTCAATGACAGGTTCACCACCAGGTTTTGAGAGTAGTTGAAGAATTTGATGATACTGATCTTTAGTGAAAAATGCTCCATTAGGTGAACCTGCAACAGGTACTGTATGACTGTTGGAGTTTGTTCTGATTTCTTGTCCAGGCTCATTTGGTGCTGCTACCTGATTTGCATACACACTAGATTTCCTCTTAGATTTGAAATCTGCAGGATAGCCAACAATTCTATAACATTGATCCCTGGAATGACCTCTGCACCCACAGTGTTCACATATGAGAAGATGTTTCTTAGCCTTGTATCCACCTCCTGAGTTGCTTGCATAACCTCCACCTGAAGTACTAGCACCACTATATCCCCCACCAGAACCACCAGATCCACCAGGAAAAGGACCTTTAGAAGTTCTTGCACCACTTGTATAGGTGTTACTTTTATGAGAATATAATGTTGTACCTTCAATGAGCCCTGAGATCGTGGAAACAGAACTTGCCAGAGTCCTCTGACTCTCTTGATCAATGAGCAAAGCATAAGCCTTGTTAAGAGTAGGAATAGGGCTCATCATAAGTATTTGGCTCCTAGGAGGGGAGTAGGACTCATTCAGTCCCATTAAGAACTGCAATAGCCTTTGATAATCACAATGCTCACCAAATTTCTTTGACTCAGGACAAGGACAACTAGGACACGGCATAAGAGAATCATATTCATCCCATAGGTCTCTTAACCTAGAGTGATATTCAGCAATAGACATAGTACCCTGAACTAATGTATGAATCTCTCTATGCAACTGAAAGATTCTCGATCCATTAACTGTATCAAACCTTTCTCTTAGATCCAGCCAGACTTTGCGTGCATCAGATGCATACACAACAGAACTCAGAAGTCCTGGCCTTACTGCATTCATAATCCAACTTAACACTACTGCATTACACTTCTCCCACTGATCATGCAATAATGGTTCAAACATAGATTTGGGAAACCTTCCATCTACAAAACCTAACTTGCTTTTCCCAACTAAACCAATCCTAAACGACCTACTCCACAGAGCATAGTTCTCTGAACCTGTTAACTGAAGTGAGATTAGAGAACTACCTGGAGTGTCTGTGTGTTGAAGAAATAGTGGATGATTGTGATCAATCACTGGAAATGTGACTGGGCTCGTAACTCCATTTCCAAATCCAGTACTAGTACCTTCAGTTGTAGTTCCATTCGTCATTTGAGCTAGCTTGACTTTTGATGCTTCCTTTCAATTCACCTTTAACATATGGTGAATCTGAGCACCTGATAGTTGCTGCTATGAACTCAGAATCCAGATCGATAGCTTTGATACCATGAAAACTCCATGAATGAAGGTTGATTCTTAGATCAATTTACAGAGAGAATAGAAGAGAAAGAGAAATTGTATTGAATATTATGTACTCTGTTACATTGAATCTGTACCACTATGCCTTTTATACTTGTACACTAGTTTACAGATACAAAAATATCTAAAACTGTTTTGTAACTAACTATTGCCAGCTCAGCATTCTGTTTAGCTGACTGCACTTATGGTTTTAGCTAACTCAACCATTCAGCTTGTTAACTCTATGCACTAGTTAACACGAATCAATTTTATACTATGGGAAATTAAGGGGTCGTTTTCTTTATTTTTGAAATTTCTTGTTCAATAAACTTCATGTTTGATGATCTTTCAAATCTTGATCTAGTGGATTTAGTGTGTGTGCTATGTGAAGCTGACTAACATCTTCATATTCTTATCAAAGAAAGTTGTACTCACTCTTGTCTCAAATCACCTATCATGTTTTTCTTTTACACGTCTCTTAAGAAAACATTAATTATCATGAACCACAACTACTATTGTGTCAATTTTCACAGTCAATCGTCAGTGTGCATCACCAGCTACAATCATTACCATAACATTACCATTGTAATGACTAATCCGCTCACTATCGATAATGGGTCACTATCGACACCATCATTCACTACTATATATCGTCAACTAATTTATCATACATACATTCACTATTAATTAGTTGTAATGACCAATCGGCTCACTATCGATAATCACCACCATCATTCACTACTATATATCGTCAACTAATTTATCATACATACATTCACTATTAGTTACAATCTTATTATCCACAATAATTATCAATCACACAACCATCAATGTCCATCATCATTAATAATTATTGTCAGCCAACCACCAACAACCATATAACTTCTAAAAAGCTTTGTTATTATATACTCCTATTAGATAAGAGATAAATAAAAAATATATAGGAATCGAAATATTTCGTGAGTTTTCAAACCTGACGTGAATCAAATTCGCAACCTTCTGGTCTGGAGTCAGACGCGCTACCATTGCGCCACGGATCCCTGATGTTGTAAATGCATAACTAATAAGATATATCCAATATTTTATATAGTGGTCATCTCGTTTTTCTTTTTTAATTTATATAGGCTACTCATTGTTGATAAAATAATTTGAGTTGTTTATTGTAAATTGCAAAAAAATATGGAGCTTTTACCTTCCTTGTCTAATGTTGAATTACCGGCATATTCTAAATAAGAAGATCTATTTAAATTGAAAAGAAAATAACTTTGATAATAATTACATGACCGTCCTTCATAGTCAATCTAAGTATTTTCAAATAGTATTAATTTATATAACTCATGTACAACAAGTAGAAATATTATTACAAGACAAATGTTACCGTTACTCTTTGCTGCATATATATTCGAGGAAACCGAAAATAAGTGTATGAAGTTGTTCCCTTAATACTTAATAATATGATTGAATAGGATGGCAAAAAATAGTGGATCAAAAATGTAATATTTCAAGTGGAATCAAGAAGAATGGTGTGTTTGTTGTCCTTGTTAAAATATAAAAGTTACGTTGTTTATGATAGATCCACGATCAATTTTAAGTGTAGTAGTACTATATACTGCACAAATCTTGAGGTAGAAGCTAGGTTCCAATTCTAAATTAGTTGCATTGGTACATACATGTACATAAGGTTTACTACTACTTTTGTATAATTTAGAAATTCATCGGGGTTGTTGTATATATATCCTTATAACGTAATGGTATTAAAAATAATTATTAGAAAATTATAAACAAATATCTTGATAAACATTAAAAAATGGGAGTAATACATACAAAGGGTTGCTTAATTGGATGTTAAGCACATGCGAGAGCTCCTAAGAAGTAAAAAAGTTAATACTAGATAACTTAGATCCACTTTGTCATGCATTCAAATATAAATAACGTCAATAAAGTAGGAATGGAAATGGTTTATTATGATCAATTACAAACTAAATTGAAAAAATTGAAAAAAAAAAATCAGATCAATTACGTGTAAAATTTCTTATCGGTAAAACTAAAAATAAATTTGTAAAGCGCTTTGAAATTGAATCTAACAAAGAGACAAATGAAATAGTAGCAAATTGAGCTTCCTTAGTTTGACTTTGACCTAGTCGCGTCCTTGATATATACAAGTGTGGGATCCTATTTATAAAATGGACTCTAACACCAAATAATACTCCATTAATTAATTAAATATTTAGTTAACTTCTGGAAAGATACATCCTCATGCCATTAAAAAAACTTATGATATATTGATGATATTATATCAAAATTGTCGGTCATAAACATGTTATACAGAAATTTAAAATTAAAAAACTAAAAAAAGATGTTTTCTTTGTAAGCAAAGTAAAAATGAAATTAAGACGATCAAATTGAATTAAAACAAAGTAGGTATAAGTATAAATAGATGTCTATCATGTCCAATATTTTCACACTAATTTCCCAATGTATTCCTCTAGCTACTATCCCTTTTTATTTTTGTTTTCACACTAATTTCCCAATGTATTCCTTCTATTTACAATGTTGTGAGTAAAGCTTATATTAGTGAAATCCCAAAAGATGTGAAGACCGTACCCGCAATGCAACCTTTTAAAACTTGTTTCGACTCGACTTATGTTGGTATGTCACGCCTTGAATATAATGCACCTAAAATTGATTTGGTTCTCCATAAGCCAAATGTGCGTTGGACTATTATTGGAGCGAATTCGTTAGTAAAAGTTAGCGATCGAGCGCGTAGTATGTTTAGCGTTTGCTGAACGAAATCAGACGTTTGGACAGGCGATTGTTATTGGTGGGTTTTAGATGCATGACAATCTTGTGGAATTTGATCTTGCTAGAAGAAGAATTGGGTTTAGTAACTTGCTATATTTCCATCAGACTACGTGTTCAAATCAATTCTATACTATGGGAAATTAAGGGGTTATTTTTTTAAAAAAAAATGATTTGTTTTTTGGTTCAATAAGCTTCATGTTTGATGATCTTTTAAATCATGATATAGTGGATTATCTTTTATATAATAATATAATCTTGTGTGTGCGCCATGTGAAGCTGATTAACATCTTCATATTCTTATTAATAAAGTTGTATTGTCTCAAAATTACTTAGTTTCTTTCTCTTTTACACGTGTCTCTTAACAAAATATTAGTTGCAACCACAACCAATTCTTAAGTAGCCACAACCCCTATTGTGTTAATGGTCACGGTCAACAATCACCACCATCATTCACTATTATATATCGTCAACTAATTTATCATACCACCATCATTCAACATCATTTTCATCGGCATCCATAGATTGTAAACCACCAACAACAACCATATAACTTTTTAAAAGTTTTGTTATAATTTGTACTCCTACAACTAAGTAGATCAATTTAATAATTTATTTAAATCGTATATTTAATAATTTTTAAATAAAGACAAATTTTACATATTTAGATGCTAGAAAACAAAACTTAATCTCAACAAAAATAAATGATGTCTAATATAGGATATTAAATATAAACAAAAATATGAGAAAAAAAAGTATAGGGACCGAAATGTTTCGGGGGTTTTGAACCCGACGTGAATCGAACACGCAACCTTCTGATCTGGAGTCAGACGCGCTACCATTGCGCCACGGATCCCTGTTGTATTTAAAACATAATTAATAATCTATATAGTGGTTGTCTCGTTTTTCTTTTTTATAATCAATATAGGATACTCATTGTTGATAAAATAATTTGAATTGTTTATTGTAAATTGCAATTTGTTTTGGAGATTTTATCTTCTTTATCTAATGTTGAATTACCGACCTATTCTAAATGGGAAGAGCATTTTGAATTCAAAAGAAAATAACTTTGATAATAATTACATAGTTTTTATATCATAAGAAGACCATCCTTCAATATTTTGGTCATAATTAATCTTAGTTAGAACTTAGAAGGTTTGGCAAAATTTTCAACTAGTATTGAGGTTAGGAATATATACGTCCTCAATGTTAGTCTAAGATATGAATTAATATATATAGAGAGAGAGAAACAATATCAAAAAGGCGAAAAACTAAGACATGATTGCCAGCATTATTTATGTACCACAAATTACAATTACAGTTGCAATTAATGACAAAAATGAAGCAAATATTTGGGTCTCTTTAAGTAGATTTAAGCCTATATTGTGACATAATCTATACTGATCGATTACTATATCTTTTAACTTGTCCCTTTCAGAATACAACAATCCAACAGCGTGGTACAACTCAAATAACTTCGAATTAGTTGAAAAGTACAAAGTTCCACCATTAAAACACATTCCTTCAACATATAAATTACTCTCTAGTTTTGTATAATAAATTAGTTGAAGAAAGTTTTTTCTCGACCTTTACTCTCTTTATAACTATACTAACCTCAATACAAACGCAATATAATACTTCGTTCTCATCTTTCTTCACTTTATATATTTTCTTGTACATGAAAGAAAGTAAGACCATCACTATTAAAATGTTACGAGAACCAACAAAGTATTTTAATTGAATTACCGAAAATCATGAATACATGAAGCTTATTGAACAGGAAATTGAAAACCGATTTAAGGCCTTATCATCTTCATATTTTTTGAAGATTCCCGCCTTAAATCAGATTTGAAAGATCATCAAACACGAAATTTAAGAAAATAAAACGACCTCTTAAGAAGTATAGAATTGATCTGAACACATAGTCTGACGGAAAAAAAGAGAGTTAGTAAACCCAATTCTTCTTCTAGCTAGATCAAATTCCACAAGATTGTTCTGCATTTGATAACTACCGATAACAATCGCTTGTCCCGTTTCTTTTTTCCCTTCAACAAATGCTAGACAAAACACCCCCTGCTTTACTAATAACAATGAATTCGCTCCAGTAATTGTCCAAAACACATTTGGATTATGGAGAACAAAATAAATTCCAGGTGCATTGTAGCCCAGGCGTGATATACCAATAAACGAAGAGTTAAAACAAGTTTTAAAAGGTGCCACTGGAGATACAGTTTTCACATTTTCCGGCATTTCACTAATAAAAGCTTTACTTACCATATCGTAAATAGAAGGCTCCAATTCAGTATAAGGAACGGCCGTACTGATTCTCGTCCCGCCTAACGAGAGTAACGTGTTGTTCAATGGCAACGTTTTCGCGTTAACTCTAATGGAAGAAACTTGAATGTAATACTCTGGTGAGGCGCGAATTATAGGTGTATAGAAAAGATCTTGCGAAGCATCAAAGCCAAATGCAAAGAGATAGGGCCTATGCCCAATAAAAATGATTCCGTTTTCTTGAGGTGATGAACTCAAGCAAATAGCAAATTGTCTGCTGAATTTAAAAGCTAATGCAAGTTGAGTAACAAATGATACTGAACTTTGCTGTCCAAATCCAATCATTCCTTTAACATCTGCACCTAATTTTTGGGTTAAAAAAGATGGAGAACAGCTGAAGATAAACTTCGGGATAGTTACAACGGGCCCGCGGGATTCAGGGCCCATATTGGATCCGTTAATGGATTGGATCGTCAAAACATCCTCTGCGATTTCAGCACCAGAGTAGAAAGTATTATTAAGAGCCGGGTTGGACACAGTGTTATAACAGGCATTGTTGTTGCAACCGGGCCGGGCTTTATTTTTGGTTTTACAATCTCCGCAAGATGTTGATCTTGCGAGATTGCATTGCCTTGAATTGCAACGAGCGGGCTTGTACGTTGAGCTTTTGAAGCCCGTTTCGCAATCCACCCATAGGTTTTCGCCACCAACATGGACCGCGAGTTTAACGGGGACTAGAGGTGTTCGTTGCTGAATTTGGGTGATGTATTGTAGAGTAGAAGGATCTTGTTTCACTGCAAGGAAGAATGTTTTAGGATGGAAATTGGTTTGAGCTAGACAAGTTGATGATATGATGAAAAGAAAACAAAAATGGAAGAGATAGTAGCTAGAGGAATACATTGGGAATTTGAATGATTTTAGTGTGTAAATATTGGACATGATAGACATCTATTTATACTTATACCTACTTCGTTTCAGTTCAATTTGGTCGTGTTAGTTTCATTTTTACTTTGCTTAAAAAAGAAAATATCTTTTTTTCGCATGATATGTTTACGACCATAAAATTCATGATATCTTCGTGAGCCTTTCTTTTGTCTTCCTAAAATGTGTTTGCTTTCAATATCATCAATTTATCATAAGTAAATTCTTTAATTGTAGCATAACTGCATAAGGATATTTTCCAGATCTGAAGATGAATTTAAAATGGGTTAAAAAAATTCCACACGATTAATCGTAATTATTTGTAGTCATCATTCTTGTTAACTCAATATATAATTAATATTTTTTTAGTGTTAGCATCCATTTTATAAATAGGGTCCCACAGTTCATATTTATCAAGGACTAGGTCAAAGTCAAACTAAGGAAGCTCAATTTGCTATATACTATATTTCGCTAGCATTTGGCGATAGATTTCCAAATATTTTTGGCAAATATTATTTAGATGAAAATTTGGGTGAAATTCTATCATGTGTTTGGCCATTATATTTGAGAAACATATTTTCCTTTTTAAAAAAAATATAATAATTTATATTCATAAGTTTTAAAAACTATGAAAACTAACCATAGGTTTGTATTACATAGCAAGATAGAAACATCAACGTAACAAGATTCGTGACTTCTGCAACAAGTCAAGTAGATCTTCGTTGCCACAAATAACAAGTAGTGTCCATGACATTGAAGCAATGTAGTAGTTCGGAGTGAGTGCAAGAAACATCATTCCATACATCGTGAAGTAGATGAAACACATGATTTCATTACCCTGAGTTGATTGTTCGTCATTTTCATCAATAACCATATCATCACTTTCATATTCACTAAATATTTCATCACTGTTTTGGTGTTCATATAAAAAAATTTATATAATACAGCGCAACAACTACTATAGAAGATGTTTTTGTAAAAAATAAAAATTTGATGTAGAATTTGAATTTTTAAAAGCTCCCAAATAATGAGATTTGACCCAAATACTAATTTTTTCTAGTATTTGAGAATTTGAGTTATTTGCCAAATAATGGCAAATTGTATGGACAAACACTGTTTACCAAATTTCCCCCCAAATTTTACTTGGGAAATCTATGACCAAACGGGTTCATTTGTCTCTTTCGGAGAGACTTGATTTTGTAGTCTTTTACAAACTAGTATTTTAGTTTTACGTTCTTTGGTAAGAAATCTGGAAAAATAATAATAACTTCTAATTTGTAAGTGGTCATGATAAAACATTTTCATTCCTATTTTACTAATGTTATTTATATTTAAACGCAAAACAAAGTGGATCTAAGTTATATATTAACTTTTTCTAAATTATACTAAAGTAGTAGTAAACCTTGTGTACATGTAGGTACCAATGCAACTAATTTAGAATTGAAACCTAGTTTCTACCTTAAAATTTGTGCACTATATAGTACTATAGTATGTTTTTTTTTTAAATTGTGGATTTATCATAAACGATACACTTTTATATTTTCATAGACAACAAACGCACCATCATTTCAGACTCCACTTAAAATTTTACATTTTGATCCACTATTTTTTTGCCATCATATTCAATCGTATTATTAAGTATTAAGGGAACAACTTCATACACTTCTCTCAGTTTCCCTCGAATATATATGCAGCAAAGAGTAACAGTAACATTTGTCGTGTTATAATATTTCTATTTGTTGCACATAAATTATACTATCTTCGTTTACTTTTAATTGTCATAGTTTCCCTTTTTAGAGTCAAACAATAATAACTTTGACTAACATTTTACGATATATTTATTCATCATATTGATATGCAGAAAATTGGATTATATAGTACTCTTCGTATAGTTTTTGAATATCTAAATTTTTTGTTTAAAATATCAAAATAATGTAATCTAATTTAACTTTGGTGTTCGATATTTGTCTTGAGGCTCGATTAAAGCAGAATTCGTGCGTTGCAGAATTTTCAAATTTCATTCTCAAGAACTCGAACACGAGACCTTAATTAAAAATGAAGAAATCTCAATCATACCACTATAACTTATATCGATAGTTTAAGTTACTTGATGTCACTCAGATATAAACAATTTTATAGAGGTAATAAATATATTGATAACCTAAAAAAGAAGGTAGCTTGGTAACCATTTGGAACTGGTCAAATTATATGGACACAATTGCAATTTGCAACTTTCTTTCTTGGGCAACAAATTAAATCTTAATTAGAAGTATTAACGGGAAAGAAATTAAAGGGGACCTACTCAAATATCTATCCACATGCGTCGCTTAACTATCGTTATGTCTTTGCACTTGGCTTTGATGCCTCGTGATATTTTATCTATACACCTATCGGACCCATTCAAAAAAATTTTAATCATCAATCGTGCCTCGCTAGATTATTATATTCAAGTTGCGTCCATTACAGTTAACGAAAAATCATTGGCATTGAACAAAACATTGCTCTCGTTAGATGAAAATGAAGAAGCCGGGACTTACATTGTATTAGATTGGAGCCTTCTATTTACAGAGTTGTAAAGTTTTTATTAGTGAAATGCCGAAAGATGTGAAAACTGTAACCGCGATGCAGCCTTCTAAAACTTGTTTTAACTCCACATATGTTGATATATCACGCTTGGGCTACAATGCACCTACAATCACCACTATCAACCAACAATATTTTCAAACGACATCCAAAACAATCAACCACCATCACGGCCGCCACCAACCATATAACTTTTTAAATGTTTTCTTACAATATACTCCTAATACTTATTAGATTAATTCAATATTTCATTTAAATTTTATATTGTTTATTTTTTAAATAAAGATAATTTTTTACATATTTAGATGTTGAGACAACAAATCATAATTAAAATAAATGTGCAAGGTCTAATATAAGATTATTTAAGATACAAATCTTTTACAAGAAAACACAGTTATTTTATATAAACAAAAATGAGAGTAGGCACATAATTCTAGCAGAAAAGTGGAAAAAACAAAAAAAAATATAGGGACCGAAATGTTTCGGGGGTTTTGAACCCGACGTGAATCGAACACGCAACCTTCTGATCTGGAGTCAGACGCGCTACCATTGCGCCACGGATCCCTGTTGTATTTAGAACATATTTTTTATTTTATATCTCAATATTAATTTTATTCAATATATGATAATTATTATTGATAAAATAATTTCAACTGTTAATTGTAAATTGCAAGAATGGAGATTTTACCTTCTTTATCCAATATTGAACTGACTACCTATTCTAAGTAAGAAAACTTTTTGAATTTGAAAAAAAATAACTTTGTTGGTAATTGCATATTATTTATTTTATCAGAAGATTGTCCTTCAATATTTGGTCATAGTTAATATTGGATAAAACATATACATACTTAGTATCAGTTTAAGATGTGTATTTAGATAAATATATTTTAGAATAGTTGTTCAATGTATTACTCCTATATAGTATGAGCCAAGACTTTGTGCGCTATAATTTATATAATTTATGTGCAACAAATATAAATTATATTATAGAGTATTATCCTAAGCATTTATGACTCTTGAAGTAAGTCGAAGTACTTTTTGTCCATCAAACGGAACTTCCTAAGGTTCTATCCATTTTTAGGTGTCTGGTTGTCACATTTGAAAGAATCGAATTAATCCTTATTTAACTTAATTAATTAATGTAGAAAACTGTTTAAGTTACTTTTATTAAAAAAATTCATCTGGCTCAGCTCATATCTGACTCAACTAAATTTCGAGTCGTGCATTGCAAGATTTTTAATTTCCATTCTTAGGAACTCAAACACGAGACCTTTGGTTAAATTAAGAGTGGAGAGATTTCAATTATCCCACCACAACTCATGTCAGTAGTTTTAAGTTACTTGAATGTCAACTAGACATAAATATTCTTATGAAAGTACTAAATCTATTGATTATTGGTAACCTAAAAAAGAAGATAACTAGGTAACCATTTGGAACTGGTCAAATTATATGGACACAAGGAAGAAAGATCTGCAATTTGCAACTTACTTTGTTGGGCAGCAAATTAAAGCTTAATTAGAAGTACAGTAATAATAATTAACAGAAAATGAATAAATTAAAGGGGAGTTAGTCAAATATCCACATGGGTCGCATAACTGGCGTTATAATCTAAGTACACTAAAAAAGTTGTTGAGAGTGAAAGCAATATGTTGGTTTAGTTTAAGTCTTATATACCATCGATAAATAATGTTTAACTCATTCAAATGATATTTACCGGTAAACCTTCTTCAAATCGTGGAATTTAAAATCTTAAAAATAGGATATATATGTTACATGTCCATTTTAGGCTAAAAAGCCACGCTTGTTTAACCGATTAATTAGCTAGCAATATTTCATAAATAAATTGCATATTTTAGCCTAGAGGTAACAAAATTAGCCCATGAAAACTTGTTCATGTTTGTGCGATCTGATTATCGATTTGCTCATTTAATAGCTTAAACCATTTCATTTCAGTTCAATTCATTTCAACTTGTCAAAGCTTGAGCTTATATATAGCTCAAATCCATTAATGAGATATCATGTCAAAATATTTTTTAAAAAACATTTTTTATATGATATATTATAAAAAGTAAGAGTTGGGTCAGAGGGTCAATAACTCGCCCATTTATTAACTCAACTCATTTTGACATGCAGGCTAACCTATTTATTTGGCACTTCTAACTTTAGCCTATAAATACATGCCTAAGATATGTCCAAATATTTTGTTTACAATCCTTTGCTTACATTCTTTCTCCTTATACTACAAAATCATGAAATTATCTCCTATGTCACCCTCCAAGTACTATCTTTTTCACTTTTGTTTTCTTCTCATCACATCCACTACTTTATCAAAATCCAATTTCCACCCCAAAACTTTATTCCTATTAGTCAAGAAAGATCCATCTAGCCTACAATACATTACTCAAATTCACCAAAGAACACCTCTTGTCCCTCTTAAATTAGCCCTCAATCTTGGTGGTGAAAACCTATGGGTTGATTGTGAAAATGACCACAAAAGCTCAACGTACAAGCCCGCACGTTGCGAATCAGCGCAATGTGAACTTGCCTGGTCAACATCATGTGGAAATTGTTATGTAAGTAACACATTACTACCAATTTGCAACTCATGCTATAACGTTGTTTCAAATCCTGTTACCTCCACTGGAGGTGAAATTGCAGAGGATGTTTTGACAATCCAATCAATTAACGGGTCAATTCCAGGACCCGTTGCAATC
Source organism: Solanum tuberosum (assembly GCF_000226075.1). Taxonomy (NCBI): domain Eukaryota; kingdom Viridiplantae; phylum Streptophyta; class Magnoliopsida; order Solanales; family Solanaceae; genus Solanum; species Solanum tuberosum. The sequence goes on along the minus strand of NW_006239074.1, from coordinate 677,436 downwards.
GTCCCAAATTTCATCTTTAGTTGTCCTACTACATCCAATTTAACACAAAATTTAGGCAAAAATGTTAAAGGAATGGTTGGTTTTGGGCAGCAAAGTCCAGTATCATTTGCTACTCAATTTGCATCAATTTTCAAATTCAGTAGACAATTTGCCATTTGTTTGAGCTCATCAACTAAACGAAGCGGTGTAATTTTCATCGGACATAGCCCTTATTTCATTAGCCTCGCATTTGATGCATCGCGAGATCTAATCTACACACCTATAATCACCCAACAACGTTTCGTTGCCATTACCTACCCACATTATGTACGCATCATTCGTCCCTCACCAGAGTATTACATTCAAGTTACTTCCGTTAGAATTAACGGAAAAACTTTACCATTAAACAAAACACTACTCTCATTAGACGAAAACGAAGAAGGCGGAACGAGAATCAGTACGGACGTTCCGTACACCGAATTAGAGCCTTCTATTTACGATATCATAAGTAAAGCTTTTATTACTGAAATGCCAAAAGAAGTCAAAAAGGTACCTGCAGTGCAACCTTTTAAGACTTGTTTCGACTCGACATATATTGGTGTGTCACGCCTAGGTTACAATGCACCTGAAATTAATCTCGTATTTCAGAAACGAAATGTTTATTGGACAATTATCGGAGCGAATTCGCTAGTAAAAGTTAAGGAAGGTGTTATATGTCTAGCATTTGTTGAACGAAAAAAAGCAACGGGACAAGCAATTGTTGTTGGTGGATATCAAATGCAAGACAATTTGATAGAATTTGATCTATCGAGGAGCAGAATTGGTTTTAGTAATTCACTTTTTTATCATCAAACTATGTGTGCAAATCATAATTATGCTTAGAGAAATTGTCATTTGTGATTCTAGTTGACTTAATTAATTGTTATTTTAATTATCTGTATATTTTATTTTATTGAATAATCTTCATATATAGTTGCAACTATCTTCAAAGATGTGAAGATGTTTCCTCAATATATAAGCTAAATGTTATGATAGTACTGTTAGTCATCGTCATTTTATTTTATTTCAAATAGCTAGTCGGATTTACTGTTTAAATTTCTAAACCAATATATATAAAATTATACACTTATTACATACATATATTATATATAAATTATATATTTATTATATTTAATAATTCAAACAATCCGATGAACCAGTGGTGGAGGCAGGAATTCTATCAAGGGGGTTCAAATAAAAAAAAATGTTGTTGCCTGGAATCGAGAACCCGTGACCCAAAGCTCACATAGGCGAAATCCTAAACCCCATAAACCATTGAGCTACTCCTTTGACATATGCTCAGGGGGTTCAATTTTAAATATATACACGTACACAAAAAAATTGATCTTATCTATATAGTGTAAATTTTTTTCCGAGGGGGGTCGGATGACCTCTTTGGACACACTCTACATCCGCCACTGCGATGAACGGCTATTTAAGTTAACTTGAGAAACGTTCAGCCAAAAAAAAAAAGTTAACTCGAGAAACAAAACTCTTTTTCTTTAATGGGCTGTAAAGATAAACGAGAATGTGGGCCGTGAGTGCACAAAATGGTTAAGTTTTAACATAAATAGGAAAATTACGCGATTAAGCAAACTTATACTACTTAATTACTCATCATAGCTATAGTTTGCTATAATTATCACTCGCGACTAACATTATACATTAATTACATGGGCTGACTTCGAGTTTGTATAATTAGTCACGTTTGTATATGTATAATTCGCCACATTTGTATAATTCGCAGCTAACAATTCTTTGGTTGATTTGTATTTGTATACGATTGTTTGTATTTGTATATGATGATGATTTCCTTTGGTTTTTCAGTTTTGTCATCATATACATTCAATCTTTTTGTGTATAACTTTTTAAAGTTTGTATAAACGTGTAGTTTTTGAATTTTGTATAATATAATTTATATAATGTAATTTGTAAAATATGTTTTGTATAATTATTTAAAGTTCATACATTTATGTTTGTATCAATTCATTATTTTGAGTTTTATTATATTTGTACAATTTCAAACTTTATATTACACGTCGTTTTTTGATGGTTTTTCCGCTTCTCACAGCTGCTCTTTCCACACCTCCGGATATCTGGTGCCAAATTGTCGCTATGCAAGCGTACCTGCAAATTATACAAATTATTTTCCTCTCTCGCTCGCCTCTCTCCTCCCTCTCCCAGTCTCACTCGCCTCTCTCCTCCCTTTCCCAATCTCTCTTGCCAGAATATACAAATACATATGTATAATATACAATTATCTAACCGATATACATATACAATTCACCTCTCTCCCACTCTCTGCCCTCTCTCGCTCACCTCTCTCCTCCCTCTCCCAGTTTCGCTCGCCACTCTCCTCCCTATAACATGTAGCTACGAATCGTAATTAGCAAACTATAGCTATGGAGTGTAATTAGACTATTTTTTAGTGGCTATATGCAAAAGTTCCTCCTATTAAATTTCATGTTTTTCTCGTTTCAAATGAGCTATTTTTTTTTATCAATTAAATTTACATCTAATGGGGCATAATTTTATCTTTTTAGAAATTTAAATCATATCTAAATATAACTTATGAAATGTTATGATGTAAAAATATAAAATTATGTTCCACGAAAATAAAAATAGTTTGTTATGAGAAACAAAAAGTAAAGACCAGCACAAAATAATATAGCCAAAAGTGCAACAGTGCAAATGACCCATTTAAAAGTGGTATTGCTTTGGCTTTTCACCTTTTACTCTTTTTGGTGTTTTTTTGTCATATATTTAGAAAAATTCTGTCCCTACAGTCATTCATCAAAAATGATATGTACCAAAAAAAAAACAGAAAATTATCCTAAAAAGATTGGTTCTTTTAACTTTCACGTGAAACTGTCTAGCTTAATACAAAAGACTTTCTTTATAAATTTATTGATTGTGATGAGATGATTGAGATTTCTTTATTTCAGTTAAAAGTTTTGATTTCGAGCCTTTGGGGAGGGAGAAAGCCCTATTGAGTGGCTGCTTTTAGAAATGAGTTATGCAGTGTATGAATTCGAATTTAATCAAACCTTAATCCAAATATCAAATAGCACCAGATAAAAAACATAATGTAAACCTTTATGTATTTTAGGGAGGGGTTGTTTTACGAATATGGTATATATTGATTGATTGAAGCCAACCAAAAAAAAGTATCTTAAAATTGTTGAAACATCAAATTAAGATGATAAGTGTTTAAGAGAAAGAGTTAATTATACTAAACATTTTTATTATATAATTTAATTTCAGATATTTTCTTTATATTTTAAAATCAAATACTTATATTCTTCCTATTATAGAGATTTTGTACTCACACCTCCTATGAGATATATTTATAACTAAATATATTAAATATAATTATTAAAATGTAAATTGAAATTATAAATAGAAAGTTTGTGGATTTATTTTTATCAAATTTAGTGACGAAGATAAAAATAAATTGTTGAATATCTTTGTTCACTCATTTGATTAAAACAAATGATTAAAAAAAAATTGAAATAGGTATCTTTCGAAACTTATAAATAAAGAAGAAGAAAATCAAGTTACTTTGATAGATATATATACCAACTATTAGTAAACTGTGTCCTACACTTTAAACATGTAAATTATTTGTATTTTTATTAATTATGTTTTATTATATAAGAATTTTTCATTTCTGTTCTAGTTTGTTTATTTGTTCTTTCACTTAAAAGTTATCTTAAAATTACATTAAAAAAAAACTTTTTATTTATAATTCTAATAATAATTATACTTTAATATATTTAGTTTCAGATATATCTTATAAAGAGTGTGATTGTAGGATTTTTATTATGGAGAGGATGTTTGATTTATGATGTTTAGTGTAATTAACCCTAAAACTAAAAACAAATATGTATGAATTTTTCACTCCGCACATCAGACCAAAAGTTCACAACAATAAATATCATTAATTTTTAGTATACTATGTAAATTAAAATATAATTTGTGTATAATCATTGTATATATATTTATTATACATATGTATTAATCGATTTAATTAGTGTGTGTACAATATTACTATATTAGGTGAGGTCTTAATTAAGAATGTTATTTTCTATCTCAATGAAGTCTAACGTGAGAAGGAGTAATTGGGAGATATTAGGAGATCAATCTCTTTCCTACAACATTTTATAAATTAATCCGCGTTAATATTAAAACTTGAAATTTCAAAATGATTTTCACCTTTTTCTTTTTAAAAGATTGTCAAATTTATAATATTTTTTAAAGTTTATAAATATTTATTTACTAAAGACAAACTTCATTTTAAAAGTTTTGAACAAATTATGCTTAAAAAAGAAGTGAACGGAGGTACTTTGATGTGAAAGCAATACAAGATTAAAATATTAATTGCTTAAACCTAAGCTCTAGAGATTAAAAATTAATCATCCAATTCTCTTTGCTAACTTAAAAACTTAAATTCTTATATGGTGAACCAAAGTTATCATCATTAGAGGTAATCACATGTTACTTCAAACTAATTAAGTTTCAACTAAAATAATAATTCAAATTATGACCATTTTCACTTAATAATTACTAGATGACAACAACACATTATCAATAAATATAATAATTAATGACCATATATATTTGACCATTACACTATAAATTACAATAATTTTGATGGGCATCACTCATTATCAATGGTAGCACAATTAGATGAACCAACTAAAAATAATTATTACACTCCACGCGTCAATTTTTTATTTGCTCTTTTGTTTTTTGATACATTATTGAAAAGTGACAATATAATGATTTAATGTACATTATATTGGTGGGAACCAATTTCCTTCCATTTTTGAAATATCTTAGTTGTGTGTCTATTCAATTAGACTTGTCACAAATAGTACACAACATTATTGATAGTTGTCTTCTTACAAAGGAGTAATGCATTCAATCATCAGAGGCGAATCTAGAATACAAAATTTATGATTTCGAATTTAATAATATGTTTGAGTTATAAATAGTGAATATTAAATTAATAATTTTTACATATTATATTATATTTTAAAAAAATATATATAATTTAAATTAAAACTGTTTAATTTTGTCAAATTTATATCGTCAATTCTACCTAAGCCCCCGAAAACCCTCCTCCCCCACCATTAAAACAAGTCATTTTCCTCCCTACCAAACACACCCTAAGAGATATTAACAATAACAACTAAATGTCGTGTAAGTCCCTTAAAGACTGACTACAGTAGATTGTAATAGTGATAATATGCAGTAATTTGATAAGTATAAATAGTGATAGTAATGTAAATAATTTATATTTAAATATAGTTGGATATATTGATAATTACATGTTTAGGTACAATTCACACATTTATATATTTTTCCCTATTTACTGTTTTTTTTTACTTCAACTATCATATTGCTTTATTGTAGTTATTTTTCTTTTTAAGAATACTTTGACATGCTTTTTTAATATTATTTTTTTTTCAAAAAAAAGTTTTTACTTAAGCGGATGGAGTCTATCTTAGAGTCTCTCTACCTCCCGAGGTAAGAAGAAAGTCTATGTACGATCTATTTTCTCAAGATCCAATTTATAAGATTATATATAGTGTATATTGTCATTGTTGTTGTATATATTTCCCTATGTTCTTATTTCTTGATCCTATTATATGTTAGATGAATTTTTTCTGTGCTTTTTTACCATGTTTCCACGATTGACTTATTCATAAAACATAATTATACACTCCATTGATTTTTATTGAGAAAAGTTGGGCAAAATGACCCAAAAAAGGGGAAATATTCATTAATTACGTTATTCCATCATAGAATGTGGACATGGGCTATAGTTACGTTGACAAAGTGAGATTAAATGGAAGCTATAATTATTATAACAAACACTTATTAACTCTTCAATAATGCACCTTTTTATCAAGTTAGGTGCCTAATTAGTAATTACTAATTAGGGTTAAAAAAATTTTTAGTAAACCTTAACTATCAACCATTTTCATAATTCTATATCATGACAAATCTCATTATGCTACAAAAGATATCAATATAATTGAGGGAAAACTTGAAGCGTAAATAAATCACTATCCTCAGTTCATCAATATGAAACGCAACTTCCTAACTTTTACAAATTACTTGTTATGCTCATTAAATTTGCCCCTGAAAAATTAGTAAATTAATTACTCTATAGTTTATTTATATCCATAATAACTCCACGTTTCACAACTATTCCTTGTTCATTTTTGGACGTACAACATTTTTCTGGTATATAATATATATATATATATAATATTATACTTTCAATGTTCAACAATAGTTTTTCATTATTGATTTGACATATACCTTAAGAAATAATAAATAATAAGGGTAATATTACTATATTAGACTTTGAATAGATTGAATTTAATGTTCTGGAAAATATATTAGATATTGAATAATATTTAATAGTAAGGGTAAAAAAACAAAAAAGACTTACTGCATTTAATACTTCTTTTTTGCCAGTTTTGGGGGAATGTTTTCGAAAAGTTTTCTTACTGAAACGTATAATTGGTTGATTGTTATGTCTAATAAGTTTTATGGATGTATTCAATTATCTTTTCAAAAAGAATTTCTATGCACTTTATTTTTTCTAAAAATAAAAAAGTTGTTTTAAAACCCTTTGTTATGAACTTTTTCTGATTATAGAAAGTATAAGCAAACAAGCAATATTAGTATTTCTCATGAAGCTCCAAGAAATAATGCATGGAGTGATTTTTCCTAACAGAAAATTGATTGTTTTCTTTTTGAACTTTAATAGTGCAATAAATTTAAGAAGATTGCAACGTATATCATGCATATGAACTTTTATATTTATATACCTATAATTAAATGATATACATATATTTTCATTTTAAGTTGTGACTCTTTAACTTTAAATTTATTGATTTGATATATATATAATTAAGAAGTGACAATAATTGGTTGTTATATGTTATCTTCCATTGTGTTATCTGTTTAAATATAATAATATCTGTTTTGATTATTATTTAAGTTTTATTAGATTATATTGTTTGACATTATGTGCATATCATTTCTGATATGTATATCATTCAAATTGTTTAGACATAACATTATGTAACGACAACGACATAATATAATTTAGTCCATCCAAATGAATATAATATTCAACAAAACAATCACTATTTTCTCATTGAAAGTTTTTATTGAAAAATGTTCAGTGATCACATATATTCTTATTGAATCAATGATTGAGAAACAAATAAATAAATAATAGTAGTGTTTTAACACGAAAAAAATTAGGAAGCTTTTCAATATTTTATTGAAAATTTATTTTCCTCCATAAATTTTTATAGTGAATTGGTTGGATGAAAAATAAATTAAAAAAATCATATTTCATAATATAAATTTCTCATTTATTCGAGATTAAGAAAATCTCCTTCCTAATAAAGATCTAGTACGATACATAACAATATAAAACAATACGCACCAACCATTCAAATAGAGCGCTTAATACGAATGAGCATAATTAGCCAATTTCTCAATATCTAATAATATCAAAATCTAAAAATTCAAGTCAATAATTAATCGTCTTTACCCATTCTAATAAGGAATTGATTTGCCCAACTTAAATAATACTTAGTTATTATCTCAAAGAAAATATTAAGAAGCTTTTCTTTCTTAATTCTATTTTTCTTCAACAAATAATAATATTATTAGTTGAATAATCATACCAAAATCAACTTCTCTAACCGTCACAAATATTCTATTATCCAAACTAGCTTAACCTCTAATTTGGTTAAGCGATATAAAATTAGTTTAATTTATAATTCTTTATAGAACTTATAAGGATCGTTAATATGTAGGATAAGATGAACTTAAAAGAATAGCTTAACATATAGGATAAAATGAGACATTTCAAGATTAATTATAAATATTCTATTTTATTCCATCAAATCTAAGAATATTTAGTTCTCTCTCACATAAAATAAATTAATCTTTAAGGATATAATTTCAAAATAATTTAATCCACAAGCTAAATAACCTTATAAAAATGGGAAAATTGTATAAAATAGCAAATTATTAATTCAAATTAAATGTTATAGTCATAGTTTCTTTTATTTGTAATTCGCAGCAAACATTTCATATTTTTTGTCATCCCATTTGTATATCGAAATATACAAATGCGAGACCTATTTGTATACCAAAATATACAAATAGACCCAAATATACAAATGCATGACCCATTTGTATATCGAAATATACAAATGCGAGACCTATTTGTATACCAAAATATACAAATAGACCCAAATATACAAATGCATGACCCATTTGTATATCGAAATATACAAATGCGAGACCTATTTGTATACCAAAATATACAAATAGACCCAAATATACAAATGCATGACCCATTTGTATATCGAAATATACAAATGCGAGACCTATTTGTATACCAAAATATACAAATAGACCCAAATATACAAATGCATGACCCATTTGTATATCGAAATATACAAATAGATCGAAATATACAAATTCATGACCCATTTGTATACCGAAATATATAAATACAGGACCCATTTGTATATCAAAATATACAAATGTAGGATCCATTTGTATACCAAAATATACAAATAGACCCAAATATACAAATGCATGACCCATTTGTATATCGAAATATACAAATGCGAGACCTATTTGTATACCGAAATATACAAATAGACTCAAATGCATATTTTTTATATATTGTATACCGAAATATACAGATTAATAGCCATAACAAACATACAATTTGTTATAAAATGCAATTATACAAACTATAACTATAACATACAAATATAAATTTTATGTTTGTTAAACCTAAAATTTACTCTAAAAAAATCCCCGCAACATTAGAAAACTCCTGAAATTTACAACGACCTCGCCTGTCAGATTAGTAACAAAACAAACATAGCGGACAAGTCGAGGAAAATATGTCCTTTTTCTTTTTTTCCAATCCCACTCGAAATCATAGCGCGTAACAATTACTCTCGCCGACAAGTCACACCAAAATGTCGACACATCCCACAACGTTCTAGTTTCCACCGTACAAGCGATTGTCCTATACCTAATAAGGATGCGTGATATTCACGCGCCATACTAGTCGCGTGGAGTTGAAACCCATGTCAATTTTATGTGTTTAATAATTGTTTTAATATATTGTACCTCTTTGTACAATAATAGTTGTCCCTTTATCACATTTTAAATTCTCCCCCTTGTTCCTAATTACTTGTCAACTTTTGAATTGACATATTTATTAAGAAAATAATAATTGATATAGTGAGTTTACCATTTTATCCCTATTAATTATGAAGTGCATGACTTAAAAACTTAAGATTTTCAAGAAGTTCAACTTTTTTAAAATAATAAATTGAGGGTATAATAAAGATTTTTTTTTGTCCTTTCTTGAGGGTATAATATGAAAAAATAGACAAGTAATTAGGAACAGATGGAGTATAATAAATACAATGCCTTGAAAATTGTAATAGGGGAATGACTATAATTAATGATAAGGGTAAATTATGAACTAAGTGTAAAATTATCCATTGATTTCATAAAGTGGACAAGTATTGTTGGACATCCCAAAATAGTATAGTGAACAACTATTGTTGGACGGAAGGGGTAATACTTGCTTTGTCCCTTTTTACTTGTCGAATTTAAAAATGTTACTTGTTATTTTTGATAAATAAAAAAAACAATTACATTTTTTTTTACCTTTTATATCCTCAATTTATTTAGAAAGTTAATGTTTTTGAAAAAGAGAACCTCTTTAATAAAGAGTAAATTGATTTTTGAAAGAAAATTCACTATGTCAATTATCATTTTCTTAATAGGTGTGCAAAACAGAAATGGACAAATAACTAGGGACAAATGGAGTACCTTGGATGATTGTTACCTGTCGTATTATATCGTATTGTTAGTTTAGATATATTCTTTGTTTTAATTGTTATTTATAATTTATTGTATTGTATTGTTTAAACTCATTGTTAGGTAATAATAAAAAGTCTCATTATGTATAATGACTAATTTGATAGGATCGCATCGTTATTTTAATATTCTCTTCTCATTTTGAATTTACTTTCATAATAGTCTTCCCTGTAGTCTACTTTCTTTTTTTTAGATTTATCATTCATATGATTGATAACATTATATAACATGAAAAACTATACGATCTATTCAAATATTATATTTATTAAACTAATAGTATAATATAGTACAATAAAAAAATAATATATTTTATGAAATAAATGTAACAATCATCATTCAAATAAAGTATAATAATAAAGACATTAAAAACAAAAAAATAACAGAGAGTCCAGAAGGTGGTGCTTACTATTCTCTGTCTCTCTCCCTTCTTGCTTTCATAAAAAACTTTTTACAAATTTAAGTGAGTTTGTTATGAGAGAGAGAGGAATCCAATTCTTTGTACAAAGACACCACCTTTTTGGGGTTTTTAGTACAGTAAAGAAGGTTGCAGCAAAAAATATATATCATTAGTGCATTTAGACAAGCTAAAGAAAGAAGAGGGAGAAAAAAGAAAGCCTATTCTTGAAGCCATTGTTTTTTATTTGAGAAAGAGAATCTTAACTTAAGATATTCATAGTGGGAATCTTTGGGTTCTCTAAAATTTTAAAAAATCATTCTTTGGTTTTCTTGAAAGGTAACCTCTTTTTTTCTCTTTGTACCACTGAACCCCTCAGCTAAAATTGACTGCTAATTTCTTTTATAAGTGTTATATGATGTTCATTTACCTCTTGAGTACTTGTAATAGCATTTTCTTCATCACCATCAATTTTCTTGATAAGGGTGGGGTGTAAATGTTTCCATTTCTCCTGGCAAGTGTACTCTTTAACCAATTTTTTGTTACTTGAAGGAATAATTTTGTTGCATTTCAATATTTCTTGCTAGGCTTTTAACATGTGGGGTATCTGGTCTGTTTCTTGGTTGCCCTTTTGAGGTAAATCCTTCTTGGAACTTTGACTTTTTATAGTATTGTTCCTCAAAACCTTCTCTTTTACTCTCTGATTTTTGCATATGCCATCAGATTTGTTCTCTAGGGTGGTGGCTAGACTTCTGTTAGTACTTATTTCTGTTTTTTTTTTTTAGGTTCTGTATCAAAGTTCAAAATTTTGGTTCAGGTTTTTTATTTTCATTTTGTCTTCTTTTGCTTTAGTTAAGCTACTTTAATTTCTTTATAGCTGTAATTATTTGTGGGGTGTTCCCTTCTGGCTTCATCTTTAATGCTATGATTATCAATCTTTAATGGACCATATAGTGGGACCTTTGTTATATTTTACTGTGATTGTTTGCATTTGTACCTTGTCAATGATCTGAGTGTGTTTCTTGTTTATTTTCTGTTTTCAATCTTTTCATTTCCATGCATTATAAGTTGAGCATAGGAGGATTTTTTTTTCTGATTGCAGGAGGGATATTTCATTAGCTAAAAAAATGGTTTCAAGGTCATATTCCAACTTACTAGATCTTACTTCTGGTGATTCGCCAACGTTTGGCCGAGGGGGTAGGAAGCTTTCGAGGGTAGCTACTGTAGCTGGGGTTTTATCTGAGCTTGATGATGAAAGTAGAAGTAATGCTTCTGATGCTCCATCATCAGTTACTCAAGAGAGGATGATAATTGTGGGGAATCAACTCCCTCTTAGAGCTCATAGGAGAAAAGATGGTGAGGAAGGATGGAACTTTAGTTGGGATGAGGATTCCCTTCTTTTACAGCTCAAAGATGGTCTTGGAGAAGATGTAGAAGTGATTTATGTAGGCAGCCTTAAAGAAGAAATTGATCCGAGTCAACAAGATGATGTGGCTCAAACTTTGCTTGAAACGTTCAAATGTGTACCAGCTTTTATACCACCTGAGTTGTTCAGTAAATTTTATCACGGTTTCTGTAAACAGCATTTATGGCCTTTGTTTCACTACATGCTTCCGCTATCTCCAGATCTTGGTGGTCGGTTTGATCGTTCGCTGTGGCAAGCTTATGTCTCAGTGAACAAAATCTTTGCAGACAAAGTAATGGAGGTCATTAATCCTGATGATGATTTTGTTTGGGTTCATGATTACCATTTGATGGTGTTACCAACATTCTTGAGGAAGAGGTTTAACAGAGTGAAGCTCGGCTTCTTCCTCCATAGCCCATTTCCATCGTCGGAGATATACCGAACTCTACCTGTAAGGGATGAGATTCTACGCGCACTGTTGAACTCTGACTTGATAGGCTTTCATACCTTTGATTATGCTAGACATTTCCTTTCTTGTTGTAGTAGAATGCTTGGCATTTCATATCAATCTAAACGAGGTTATATAGGATTAGAGTACTATGGCCGCACTGTTAGCATTAAGATTCTGCCAGTTGGAATACATATGGTTCAACTTCAATCAGTGCTGGACCTTCCCGAGACAGAGACCAGGGTTGCTGAGCTGCGAGATAAATTCTGCGGTCAGACAGTGTTACTTGGAGTTGATGACATGGATATATTCAAAGGAATAAGCTTGAAACTTTTGGCCTTTGAGCTCCTACTCTCTCAACATCCTGATCAGAGGGGTAAATTGGTGTTGGTTCAAATTGCAAATCCTGCCAGAGGCCGAGGGAAAGATGTGCAGGAAGTCCAGGCTGAAACTTATGCTACTGTAAAGAGAATAAACCAGAAATTTGGAAGGACTGGATATGAACCAGTTATCCTGGTTGATAAGCCTCTTCAGTTCTACGAGCGCATTGCTTACTATGCTGTCGCGGAGTGCTGTCTTGTTACTGCAGTAAGGGATGGAATGAATCTAATACCTTATGAATATGTTATATGCCGGCAAGGAACGGAGAAGCTGGATGCTACCTTGGGCTTGAACCCCACAGCACCAAAGAAGAGCATGTTGGTGGTTTCTGAGTTTATTGGTTGCTCTCCATCTCTAAGTGGTGCAATAAGGGTCAATCCATGGAATATTGATGCTGTTTCTGAAGCTATGGATTCTGCTTTAATTGTCTCCGAGGCAGAGAAGCAGATGCGGCATGAGAAGCACTATAAATATGTGTGCACTCATGATGTGGCATATTGGGCTCAGAGCTTTTTGCAAGATCTTGAAAGATCATGTAGGGATCATGTGAGAAGGAGGTGTTGGGGTATTGGATTTGGCTTAGGATTCCGTGTGGTTGCTTTGGATCCTAGCTTCCGGAAACTGTCAGTTGAGCATATTGTATCTGCTTACAAAAGGACCAAGCATCGGGCAATCCTTTTGGATTATGATGGTACAATGACAGTCAGAAACTCTATCAGCAAGGGTCCAAATGCAGAGGTTATTAGTATCTTAAACAGCTTGTGCAGGGATCCAAAGAATATTGTTTTCATTGTTAGTGGAAAAGACACAAAAACTTTAACTCAGTGGTTTTCTTCGTGTGAAACACTAGGGCTTGCAGCAGAGCATGGCTATTTTGTGAGGTAAATATTTTATATCCTGGAATTATCCCCCAAGTGATAGATTATCAAGTTGATTTGTTCCATGGTTGTAAAATTATTGTTGCTAATCACTAACGAAATCTCAAGACTTCGTGTGTGGGAAGTGTTCTCGCTGAAGTACAGAGTTTGCTTCAATTAGTCAAATAAATATTAAGCAGAAGAGTAGACAATAAGTATGCAAGATAGCAGAATTGATCAACACTTAAGGAGAAACCTGATAAGGAGGAGTCCTAACAATATTTAGGAAACATCTAACTCTGGGTCTAAATGCAGTCAGTAAACCGGAGGTAGACGACAGCTTGCTGTTGAAGTTTATCTGTGAGGCTAAATTCCACTTTCTATATCTGTCTTTCTGCTACTAGTTGACTAGTAGATGACATAGTCTTTCTGTTCCTCGTTTTGCTGGTGTATTACTTTTCGTTGGTTCTTCATTCTTGTTTTCACTTTCTTTTAGGCCTTAGGGTGGTCTCTGCCACCAGGGGAGAGGCAATGTGGTGTTTAAGATGTTTTAAGCTGACAAATAACATACTGCAATCTTTAAGCTTTATTTCTTATTTTGGATATTCTCAGACCAATCAGGATATCCCAGTTGCACTGGAAAAGATAAGGTCTTACAATAATTAGATATTGATCAGTCCATGCCACTCTACCAAATAATTAGGACTAATTGTTTTTTTCACGTCAGTTTGGTTGTGTCAAGCACCAGTTAAAAATATTGAACTCTTCCACATGACACATTTCAACTCCTTTTTGCACAAATTCATTGAGTTCAAAAAGAGCTAGTCCTAACTACAAGAGCCAATTAAACTGTTCAATTTTCTCTGGTTGAGAGGTTGAACTAGAAGTATACTTACTACAGTACTGAGCATGCAAGGTACGTTTCAGTGGGACCATCTACAGGATATCTTTTATGGATGTCACTAACTTTAATCATTCTCAAGGGATGGGGGACAACAGGATCAAAATTTTCTTGTCCATTTGACACACATCAATTCAAGGAGACAGTAAAGTTTCTAAAACTAATTTGCTTCTTTGGCTTTTGTGACCAGCTGTCCAGCTGCAGAACAACATAGTTCTTGGGGTGGTTGTAATTATGGTTAAACTTGGACTTGGCGCTTCTATGGTGGAAGCTGCCAGAGTTTGGTTTTGGTAGCACCTCGATAGTTATTTCGAGGGAATAGCAACATATGAAAATCAACGTCTTTCCATAACTTAGGTCGTGCTTCTATAATGTAAAAAATTGTTCTTAGTGAAAACAGAAGATCTTAACTGCCCGAGTGTATATGTGTATTTCTACTCCTAAGGTGGCAGTCTCCTTCAATTTTTACAGATGTCTGTTTTGTGTCTATGCACACAGCACACAGTTTATGGGAAACTGGTCGGAGGAGTTAATTAGTGCTTTTCCTTAACTTTAACTGTCTCCACCTGCTCTCGGTGCTTGATGTTTTGTTTTCTCTATAAAGCTGAAACAATTCCTTTTCAGGCCAAATCATGATGCCAAATGGGAAACTTGTGTTGCAGTAGTAGATTTTTATTGGAAGCAGATTGCTGAGCCTGTAATGAGCCTCTACACAGAAACCACTGATGGTTCTTTCATAGATAGCAAGGAAAGCACACTTGTTTGGAATTACCAATATGCAGATCCAGATTTTGGCTCATGTCAGGCAAAAGAGCTTCTAGATCACTTGGAAAGTGTTCTTGCAAATGAACCGGTTACTGTCAAGAGTGGCCAGAACATTGTAGAAGTGAAGCCTCAGGTGAGCAGTATGATGTCTTCTTTCACATATCTCGCATGAAGCACTTCCACGAATCTTGTATATTGTGAAGACATCTAAGAATCCTATTCATTCTAGTCTATACTATTTTGACCTGAGAACCTCCTTTTTACTGTCTAAAAAATCTTCAATCAAGCCCATTGTTGTTACTCATTGCTTCAATTTCCATGATTCTCCCATATTACTGACCATAAAAGTTGCTTACAGCCTCTAACTCAGCTAGTGTTTTAAGCCACTGTTTTCAAGCATTTGATCTCTTACGGCAGATAACGTGATAAAAATTTGTTAGTTGCTTCCTTATGTAAAATTTAAGAAGTAAACCAAAAATACTGAACCTTAAGTATTGGTTCTATAATGAAATTTAATATATATGATAACTTTATAGGTTTTATTTGGACACTAATCACATTTGGAGAATTTGGAGTTGTGTTTAGAGTTCAAACATGCTCTGCAAAAGAGTCAGCAACTCTATTTTAGAACTAAGCATGCTTTCTTAAAATAACTTACACACTATAAATCATGTTCATTCATAAAAGTACATTAATCATGTTACCTTTCTTTGGTTTCCTGAAGTTGGAAAATTAAAATTATATCTCTTTTTCTGATTCGAATTTCTCATCCTTTCTGTTTTCTTTGACTTCAATTTGATGGTTTGCTTTTGCCATGAACGTTCATTTCGACCTCCTAGGGTGTCAACAAAGGTCTTGTAGCAGAACGTCTCCTAGAAACAATGCAGAAGAAAGGAACAATACCAGACTTCGTGCTCTGCATAGGGGATGATCGATCAGATGAGGATATGTTCGAGGTTATAATGAGTGCTGTCGCAAGTGCCTCACTTTCCCCCGTTGCTGAAGTGTTTGCTTGCACAGTTGGCCAGAAACCAAGTAAGGCCAAGTATTATTTGGAGGACACTACAGAGATTCTAAGAATGTTGCAGGGCCTGGCTTCTGCTTCTGAGCATTCTGCTAAACAAGTTTCGATATCTCCTCAACGCGTAATCATCGACCGAGAATAGGCAAATGAATATCTGAAAAGGAAGAAAAAGAAACAAGATTGATAGAAGGCTTTGTTAAACAGTTGCTATAAGTGTATTGACTGTTTCTAATTAGTTAATTTTCCTTTGGGATGTTGTTATAGTTGTCTCTTAGAAATATTTCTTTTGTTTACCAATTGCTTTTAAGGTATGTTTGTTGTCCACTTCAACTTGAAATTTAAACATAATTGTAAAAATAGCTATTCATTTAGTGCATTTTCTTGGAGCATCTTTTGTTTTACCTTATTGATCATATTAAAGTGAATCAGCATTAAACCAATTAAATCGGTTTATCAAATGTTGGAATTAAATCAAACTAATTCAGTCAGTTTTTTTTTTGTTGTTTTAGTTTTTGTTAGTTTTGTCTATTTTTCATCCGATGGGATGGTAAAGGGTTTCCTACAGAAAAACCTTTTGAGTGTTGTTGAGAAATATCTATTAGAAATTGGTATTCTTTTACGGTGTTTCAGTTTTTAGAGGTATTTTAATAACTAAGCTGGTTGATATCTTAACTTTTGTTTTATTGGTGAGAGTTTGTTAACTATTTAAGTTGCTACTACAACAATTTCTGGTCAAGTGTGGCACCATAATATTTTAAAAATAAAATTATCTCTTTATATACTGACGGTTGAGGTGAAGAAAGTATTGAAATGAAGAAATAACCTATGTCGTCCTTTGGGATGGTTTAGTGATTTGGGCTTTGGGGATCACTTCTTATGGACTTGTTGAAAATTATATTTATATACTGATGATGTCGAATCAAGATCAACAACTAAGACAGAAATAAATCATTAGACCAAACTCTTCTTTAGTATTAAGGTAATAGTTATGAATAGCCATAGAGTTTCGGAAAAGAGTAGAAGAATGAGACCAATTAACATTTGAGTTAATTATAAATAATGAACTAATCATTCATGTTGAAGGTCTCAATTTCGAAATTTCTTGCCAATGTAAGAAAGAGGTTTACCTTCTACACCCAAAGAATAGCCGTGGGAGGTTATCTTGTCATTAAAAAAAAATGTGAAAAAGCAATAAATTTTGAAAAAAAAAAAAAACAAAGGAAGAGGGGGAAAGAAATATATTGAACAACATTAAAACTAGGGTTCACGTTTACCTTAAATTATCTAAAATAAAGTGCCACTTTTTTTTTTTTCTCCAAAATCCAATTTCTTTCTTCTTCTTCTTCTTACCAGCCCCAAATTCTCCTCTTTTACGCTTTTCAATCCAAGAAATCTTTGCTTTTTTCTGTCTGTAACTCAATGGCAAAGAAATCCAAAGATAAGCAAAAACAACAACAACCAAACAATGAAACCTCAAATTCTTCAGATATTTTCAATACCCTTTTCGGAGCAACCCCAGCAGATTCCAACATTGCCTCACTCTTTTCCGACGAAAATCCCTTTAAAAGAAAGCCTAATGATAATCCAACAGCTACCCAAGAGCCTAAATTAGGTGTTGTAGAAGTTTCTATTGAGAATCAAACTGATGGGGTTACTGGGAATAATGATTCTGGTACTGCAGAACCCAAGAAGAGGAAGAAAAAGGATAAAAAAGTAAACTTGGATTCTGGGTCTGTAGCTGAAGAAGGTAATGAGGAAGAAGGGGAAAAATCGAAAAGGGTTGCTTTATCTGGGGTTGAGGAATCAAATGGTGTAGTTTCTGATTCTGGGAGGAAGAAGAAGGATAAAAAAGTAATTTTGGGTTTGGAATCTGTAGGTGAAGGAGTTAAGGAATCAAATGATGGAATTTCTGATTCTGGGAACATAGGGAAGTTGGGTTTAGAGTTGAAGAAAGATAAGAAGAAGAAGAGGAAAAGGGATGAGATTGAGGCGGAGTATGAGGCGAAGCGTTATGGGGTGGTTCCTATGGAGGAGGTGGAGAAAGGGATTGGAGAAATGGTGGTAGGGGAAAAGAGGAAGAAGATGGATAATCCAGAGGATATGATGGTCTCAAATGAGGGATTTGATGATGAGAGTAAACTTTTAAGGACAATTTTTGTTGGGAATTTACCTTTGAAGATCAAGAAGAAAGCTTTACTGAAGGAGTTTGGGAGTTTTGGAGAGATAGAATCAGTGAGGATACGATCTATTCCGGTAGCTGATGTGAGTGTTAGCTATTTATTTTTTGCATCAATGTTCTTTACGTGTTAAGAATTATGTCTACATATTTTCACCTTGGAACCTGATTTTGATTTGAAATGTCCTTTTTGGCAGAGTGCAACTCCAAGGAAGGCTGCTATCATTAAGCAAAAGCTCAATGATAATGCGGACAGGTTTGATGCACACGTAACAATTAAAATGCATTATGGCTCTTTTCAATAGTTAAATGTACCCCAATAGAGTGTAGGTGACCCTAACTAATATGTATTGAGGCATCATTGATTGATTGTTGATGATGCTTCTCATAATTATAGTCTAGTAAGTTGTACTAAGATATCAAAGTTACTTGATCATGCATATGGTATAATAGAGACATCCTTTCTTTTCTTGTAACTTTAACGGGTATGGGAGATGAAACTTTCTTGTTCATTAACTGTTGCTTCTTTGAATTCATTGTCGTATCAGTATATTTCTTTATATCTGATTTCCTATTGTATGATAAAGTTGTTTGGTTGTAATTGCAGTGTTAATGCTTATGTTGTTTTTAAATCAGAGGAATCTGCCCAGGCATCTTTGGCTCATAATATGGCTGTGGTAAGGTTCTCTTAGAGTTGATTCATTTGCATATTCTTCTGAAGATAACTCCTTTTTGGGAGTCAGATAGTTGGGTTGTTTGATTGGAGTTATCTTTATATAGGTGGGAGAAAGGCATATCCGAGTTGACAGAGCATGTCCACCACGCAAGAAGATGAAGGGAGACAATAGTGCACTGTATGACAATAAAAGGACTGTTTTTGTGGGTAACCTTCCATTTGATGTGAAGGTCTGATACCTGAGGGTGAATGCTTGTTACTGTTCTAATCAGCCTTTTTCTTTCTGTATCCAACAATGATTTTGTTCACTTCCTTGCAGGATGAAGAAATTTATCAGCTTTTCTCTGGTATGAAAGAGTTTGGATCGAGCATTGAGGCTGTTCGGGTGATCAGAGATCCCAATACTCTCCTAGGAAAAGGAATCGCTTATGTTTTGTTCAAAACAAGGGTATATACTATCAACTTCTCTTGTTTTTCAAATTTAATAATGGCATTGTTTTTCAAATTTATAATGGCATTACTGTTTCTTTTCTTACATCATACTCGTTTGAAGTGATTCATAGTGAATAATTGGGACTTTGATTTTGGAAACGAACTAGAAATATATCCGTAACTGGAAATAAAGTTTTTATGTTTGCTTTAACAACCACCTGGGTCCTCTGAATGAAATGAACACAGTATAATAATATAACCTACTGGTTTGGAAGCAAGGCTTAGTTGGTTGATTGCTTTACACCGCATCTTAGATTAGCAAGAAAAAACTCATTTTTTTTTCACCTGGGAAAAGAGAGACAAGTCTTGGTCTATCTAGTTTCTTCACATTTAATTGTTTTACCAATTTTGGAGGAGTTTAAGATTTCTGCTGTGTGCTTCGTATTATATAGACTACTATTTTAGCTAATTGTTGGCATGCACCTCCATTGTTATATTGGAATATCAGATTTTAATTTGAGATTAGTTTCTTGCTTTTAGTTATAGCATTTCATAGACAAGGGTATTTGTGATTTTGGTTTATTGTGGGTCATTGGTGCCAATCAAAAAGGCCACATAACTGTTTGAGGTTATTCAGTTCTTCCTTTTGTCCTAGAAGATTCAATTAGTTTTTCCTTGGCTTACTTGGTGGACTTTATGGATGGAATTACATGGGTGCATTAGCTGCTTTAATTTTCCTTTTTTGGTATAAAGATATTATTTCAATTATTAAGTTATTTTGAAAATCTGTCTTTTCAATTCTTACTCTTCTCCTGCCGTGTAACTGAGGCAGCAGTTCCTATTCTATAATCTAAAACTAAACTTATACTGGCTTTGGTTTTATCTCTGTTTTCATTAAGTAATTCTACCTTGTACTTGTCCTCTTTGTTATGTTACTCCATCCGTTCCAATTTACGTGGCACTTTTCGCTTCTCGAGAGCCAACTTCACTAATCTTTGAATCTAAATTGGAGTAGATCAACTTAGTATTTTATAATTAAAATGTAAGATATTCAATAAGTACATGAAAAGTACTAAACGCTGCAATTCTTTTCATGCCAATATGATTAAAAAATATATTATAAAATGTTGGTAAAAGGTCACATAATTTGAATCTCGACAAGCAAAAAATGCCACTTAAATTAAGACGAATGAAGTATTTATGTATTTTTGATAAGGGCACGTATCCTCTTTATTCTAGTAAAACTAGAGCAACTAAAAAAGGAAACCTGACTGACCCTAACCACCTTTTTCCTTTGCTTTGCGCACAAGCACTGAAGCTTGTAGTTTTCTTGATCTTTTACAAAATGTAGAAAGCAAATTCAACCTCTGAAACTTTGGAGCTAATCGTCTAAGGAACAGGAAGAAAATGAGTTGAGGCTCAAGGAAAGATGGAGTTCCTTTCCTTCAAACTAGCAAAAACTAATGGATACATTTTCTTGAGCAATTATCCTTTGTTTCCCTCTGAACTGAAAGAAAGTGTGCTGACAGGCAGGATAAATAGCAAATCATAAACCTTTCTTCTTCGCTTTTCAATAAATTAGACCATAGTTTGTAATGTAGTGACAAATGTTCCACATTAATGAGAAAAACTTCTTGCTTAGTGCTTCTACCTGCATTAGGGGGAGATGAGAGAAGAAACGTCCCATTTATGTTGATCTTCCAGCAGTAGACAGTAAATTTTCTCGTTGAGGTGGATGATGCGTAATCAGCCTTATGATGGGATTTTGTAGTAATCTAGCTTTCCTTCCTCAGTCTTGTTGATTGGAGCCAGTTGCCCAAATAAACGGATATGTAATCTGACGGTCTTTTACCAATGGTTGGAATATCATGTTTGATATGTATCATTCTTTGTCTATATGGTTCTTTTACAAAGTAGTACTTTTGTTGCAAAACACCATAGAAGGAATAATAAAATTACCTCAGAAAGATTTGAAGGAAAAATAAATTGAAAGAACGGTCGGTTTCTAGGACTCTCTTTTCTTTTCTAATATTACAGAGAAGTTGAAGTTAATTCTTTTGTAAGGATGGGAGAGTCACCAACTTTTCAGTAAGTTTATATCCTGGTTGCTGAACTCAAAATAAGTTGTTCCTTATATATTATATACTTGGGTTTGCAGGAGGCTGCGAACACTATTTCTAGAAAGCGTAACTTGAAATTACGAGATCGCGAGCTGAGAGTGTCTCATTCTAAAGCAGATTCTACTCCATCTAAGAGGAAAAGTTTATCAACCGAAGACAGATTCAGGTCTCCGGCAAAGAAGTTTGCAGCAGATTCAGCTAGACCAGGCAGTAGTAGCTTTAAGGCTACAACAACGTCTGACATGTCCTACCAGGGTGTGAAGGCAAGCAAATCTGGTGTCCAGAAGAAAACTCAATCGAGGATGAGCGACCGGGGAAATTTGAAACCTAAAGCACAGTTATCGACAAAGCCAAAAGAACGCATAGCAAAGAGACCATCTGTTGCTGCCCGAAAAGCAAAAGAACTCAAGGCTGCTGCCTCTGGCTCGAAACAAATGGGAACAAAACGGAAGCTGGACAACCGAACACCTGACACTGCAGGCAGAAAGAAGAAATTTAGAAAATCTTAGGTCATACCTCAACAATTTTATACATGAAATAGTGTTCATTCTTATGTTCACTTTTCAGGATTATAGTTTTCTGTTTCATCTTAAGAATTTAATCGTGTACAACTCCCTCTTTAATCAAGTTTTAGTGGATTACGTTTATTGATTCTGTTTGTATGCCCGCTTATTCTTGATCGTTGTATGGACAGATAATTTCTGAGGTGAATTTACGATCATCTTCTTGACATTGTATTTTTATCAACAATGTATCCTTGGATCCTATATCCCTTCTCTTCTAGCTGGTGAGTTTTTATATTGATTTCTCAACTCATAATAACATTGGAGCTCATAGCCTGGTTAACTTTAAGCCAAATTTGACTTTTCTCTCCCTTTGAGATGGTGACATTTCCCTGACATGCATTATCGTGAGATACTTTGTACATTGGGTTGCCCTTATCAGTTAACGCGAGATACTTCGTACAACTGATCTTGAAATCTGAAATTGTTGCTCTACGTTTTGCTCATTTTTCTCCCATGCAAGCTCTCTTTCAAAAACGCCAGAAAAGGTCTAATTGCACTAAAAAACTAGCATATCCAATCAAGTGGTTTAAGATTTTGGCTCTCTAAGAGCCTGTTTGGATGGGCTTTTAAGCTGGTCAAACTGGCTTAAAAGTCAGTTTTTGACTTATTAAAGTGTTTGACAATTATCAAAGTGACTTATTTAAGTTAGAAATGACTTATTTTAAGCCAAAAGCTAAAAGCTAGGGGAGGGGAGCTTTTGTTTTTTTAACTTAAAAGCCTTTTTATGTTGACCAAGTATATTACCTTTTTGCCCTTAATTCTTTTTATACATTTTCCCAAATTGTCCCATATTGAATTAACCCTAACACTTATTATTATTATTATTTTTATTATTATTATTATTTTTTTTATTATTATTATTATTATTATTATTATTATTATTATTATTATTATTATTATTATTATTATTATTATTATTATTATTATTATTATTATTATTATTATTATTATTATTATTATTATTATTATTATTATTATTATTATTATTATTATTATTATTATTATTATTATTATTATTATTATTATTATTATTATTATTATTATTATTATTATTATTATTATTATTATTATTATTATTATTATTATTATTATTATTATTATTATTATTATTATTATTATTATTATTATTATTATTATTATTATTATTATTATTATTATTATTATTATTATTATTATTATTATTATTATTATTATTATTATTATTATTATTATTATTATTCCTCTTATAAATAATTTGTGGTGGTAAAGAAATATGTGAATGATAGGAAGATATTATTACTTATGGATGAAAAATATAAATTTATTTTTAAGTATAAAAACCTTAAATTAATCAACTTTTTATCATGTTAACAGCTTAAAGGATATTTCAGACATTTTGATTAAAAAAAGTGTTTACCAGCACTTATTTGCCGAACACATCAACAACTTTTTTTTCAACTGCAGCACTTTTATCCAAACACATAATTACTTATTTTTAAAATAAGTTCCAGCACTTTAAAAAGTTACTTTTTAAAAGTTACTTTTTTTAAGTCAATCCAAACGGGCCCTAACTCTCTTCATTTATTTAAATGTGAAACCAAGGAAAAGGGAACAGATGGAGAAATGAATATAACATCTACTGTGATGTCTTCCAATAGCATGTCAAATAAACTATTACAGAATCATGACTGGAGTTTACATATCAATATCTTCAAATGACATCAGATTTTCTTTTTTCTTTTTCTTTTGTTGCTTTTGCAACTTATAGCTAAACAAATGCTTCAGGATTAAATTCAATAGCTTCATAACTTGCTGCGGCTGACACTTGAGCACAATACAACTGTCTAACGCTAATCTGTACAGATAATGAAGTCATGCCGAGGAAGATTAATGGTGGTCTAGGCACTTCACAGTGCTTTCTGATGATGCTGAGCTCTGTATTAGTTCTTGTTTCCAATCAATGTCGGGGTAATAGATACAAGACCGATAAGGAAAAGAGTAGCTATAGAATGCATGTCATAGAGATCACCCACCGACTGCAATTCACCAAGAGTTATTCCAGCCTGCATTGTAATCCTTGGTTAGCAGAAATAAACTAACGCCGTAAACTATTGTAAACTCCTGGCTTGTAAACTAGTGTCCGAATTTTCAGCAAATAGGCTATTCGACTACTATCCTAGCTCATGTTCACACAATGAGCTCATTAAATCAGACAATAAACTCTGTTGTCATCCTTATCTAATGTTTACACAAAAAGAGTTCACCAGACGAACTCAAATACAAGTAAAAGATCAGCCTTTTCATATATTTAAGATGTTCAAATTTTTAAATTGATTTGGTGAATCCCATTCCCCAACTCCCCTTGCCAGGAGTCGGTGAGTCTACTCCCTCTTTACATGATAAATCTAAAATGGTTTTGTAAGTAATTTTATTCCGAGGCTACAATAAACATGGACCAGAAACCATAGTTGGCTAAAACAAAATATGTTCCCAATTTCTTAGTCATTGGCAATTAGCATAAAGAGTTGAATAAAGAGCATACATACCCTGACAGTGACATAAGCAGCTGGAATGATCCCAATGACAGTTGCAAAGAAGAATGTATGGTAAGGCACATCCACTATTGGTGAAGCAACATTGATAAATGTGTTTGGCAGTGTCGGTGTAACTCTCAAGAAAAGCATGTAATTAAGCAGCCCTTTTCGCCTTTTAGCCACCTTATAGATCAGAGATATTTTACTGCAACAGTAGCATTTAAGGAAAGCAGAAAATGATGACTGAGTTGTGAGTTGAAAATCACCTGGTCACGGAAGAAAGTTAATTTATCAGGCCATAGCGAGAACACAAGGGGCCGCCCAATCAGTTTGGATAGGAAATAGCAAGATGATGCACCAGCAGTAGCTGTGAATACAACCAGTGCTACACCTCTGAAGACTCCAAAGAGAGACCCAGCAAGAAGTGACATGAAAACTGTTCCTGGGATCATAAATGTCTGCATAAAGATGTAGACTACACAGTATCCGACAAGGACCTGAACAGTATAGTCACTGGTATAGCTCTCCAGGTGATCCCTACAGAACATTTTAAACGATTGGTGGTATAAAAATCAAAAATCAATTCATATTTTAAAAAGATGCTGAAGCACATACAAGTGTCTTATATGGAAATTAGTACGAAATAAGATGAAAGAAATATTCATGTCATCTCCATCAATAACGACCGAAGTTTCGAAATGCAGACTTGCATGCATGTTCAACTACAAGTGCAGTATTTTGCATCACCATAATGCCAAATGTTCAACTACAAGCGCTACTTGTAGATATGTACGTATGTGCTTGCACAAATACACTTAGCATTTTTAAGTACACAATTCAAAGCCAGGATATCTTTGGGATATCACCAACAAGTTTAGTGAACAAACTTTATCTTCCCACCCCCTTGTTTAATCAGTTCCTTGGTCAAGTCCTCCACTCATACAATGCATGTACATATGAATTCACTGCTTTCTTTTATTTGTTGCATTACGCATGTTACATCTAAGAATCTGTTCTAACCACCATTCAATGGGATTTACTTATGACTCTCCATCAATTAGCAGGCAACTGCAGGTGTTCAAAATGCCCCTAAAACCACCAACTAAAATAGGCAGAGAGGCATAGTCAGATGTACAGACTTTTACTCCCGAAGTCCCTGAAACTAGTAAATGCTTGTAAAGTCAGATTATATAAAACTCCCTCACGCTCATCCCCCTCAAGTTCATTCCAATACAACACAAGTGAACAACCAAGGCATAGTTTGCAGACTACCCTCACCGATGTTTTGTTTCCCTAACATAACCTTGAATTATCAACAGCTCCCACATCCAACCTGACAGTCAATTGCTACTCATCCCACCATTTAGTGCAATACACAAGATTATAAACTTTCTACTTTGATCCATGAAATGCTAAAAGGCTAAGTTTTCCGTCCTCCTTTCCTTCAGAAAATCTGTTCACTCTTGGGAAATAAGTAGTGTATACTTCAGCTCCATCTAGATTCTCTTCTATGCTAATGGATTTACAGATGCTTATGGCACAGTCGAGTTGCCAACCACCTGAGTACCTTAGTAATGTCACTCATAGATCAGCAAATCCCCACATTTGAAGTCTTATCAAGGATTTTTCCTGCAAGAAATCCGTGATTTGAACCAGACTGACCAACTTCCCAAATGGTCACCACCAGGCAGGAGGCACCAAAGCAAGACAAGAAAGAATAACAAGGCTTAAAAAAATGAATGAATTGGATGTAATTGTTAAGATTTTCTCTTGCAAAAATCTTTCACCACCATTATAGACCTTTACAAAGGTATCTTTTTTACAACTCTATTAATTGGCCATACCCCTTTATTCACAACTAAACAAATTATGACTTTGTTCATTAAAAGTCTGCTCTTTTCTTTTTTTTTCAATTTTCTGGTTTTGGGCTTTTGAAAAAGACACCATTTTAGCATTTTTCTCATTTCCATCATCTCACAAAGCCAAAATAAACATGTTCAGAGGCAATTAATTAGAATGAAAAAACAAAAATCTCATAAAATTACCTGAGTATTTGAAGATCTTCAAGATTTCTAGGAAGCTTGAGGAAGCTATAATCCGAAGCAGGCATGGTGAGATAAACACAACCAAGACCCAATGCATAACCCAAAACGACACTAACAGCTACACCAATCTCCCAAAACGACAAAGGAAACTTAGCAGATTTCGATTCATTTACAATAACACCACTTCCCCCTTCCCCTTGTGTTTCACATTTCAATGAATCAGCTAAAGCCGCCATGGATGAACATGTTCCAACTTCTCCCTCCATTTTTTACAACAAAAATCTCACAAACCCAACAAATTTCTTGAACCAAATTGAAAAGAAAACAACTACAACAGAAAACAGAGCAGAGAAAGGAAATTGAATTTTGAGGGGTTTTTTGTTTGCTCTTTCTTCAATCCCCCTCTTCCCCTCTTTCCCTCTCTATCTCTGTGTGCTAAAAAAAAAGTTTCCTTTTCTCTTTGTCTTTCTCAAATCAATTTATGGAGGAAGATAAAGCATATTCCTTCATTCTCTGAATGAAACAAAAAAGGTAAGGGGAAGTTGAGACAATTTGAAATTTTTAAGGGGTCATTATGTAATTAAAGAAAGTTTAAGAGAAAAGAAATGATTGACGTACGTTTACTTTCGACTCGTTAAACGTTTTCATCGTTTGTTTGGTTTTGCCTTTTCTCTTTTTTTAAAGCAACAGGTTGTTTTCCTCTTCTATAATCGCATTGAAGTTCGATTAACTTTTATTTAAAAATATAATAATTTGATCACCACATCTCAAGTTGGTTAAAGTATGATGTAACTACGTTATTTCGTACTCGTAGTAAACAATTCTTTTTATAATATCAAATAATTTTTAAAATAAAATATCTTTATTACAATATTCGGTTGAATTCACATTTTTTAAAAGCAAATATAGATAGGTTATACACTGTTATATACATATTATTTGGATTATTATTTATATATATTTATAGATTATTTTTAATTTAAGAGGTTGAATGAGTGACCATTTAACTTAATTCTTCAATAACAGAAAAAAATAATTAAAAAATCACGAGTATCTTCCTATAACAAGGAGTAGTATTAAATATTGACCTGCAAAAATGATAAATAATTAACTTGAACATGTTACTTATATTACATTAATAATATAAATTGTTTTTTCATGTGCTTTTAAGCAATTAAGTTTTTAAATTATTTGTAATGCCAAGACTATCACTCGAAATATTTTAAATTTTTTATGCTCCATAATTGGGTGTAAATTTGTTTACACTTCCGCAAAAATAAGAATGAATGGGTTAAATATTATGTTTTGACAAATTGAAAAACCAAAAAACCAGTGCTCTAATTTGACAAGGAGGAAAATGATAGATTCACTTATTAAGTTTTTAATTTCTTTAGAGAATATAATATGAGAAATATAAATTGCCTATACAGTGTAATATATATATATATATATATATATATCAGTAAAAAGTTATCAATAGGAAATTATTATTATTTGGCCTATACTACAAAGAAAGATTAAATTCATGGAAAAAGAGTTGAGAAACTTTTGAAGACAAGTCAATAGTTGATACTACAAATTATTGAATCGTGTCAATTGAACCTAAAACATAAACTAGCCTTAGAAAGGTAATACGATCACAACATATCAGTGTCATTTCATAAGTCAGATTTGACAAGGATAGAATGTATGTAAATTTTATTCATATCTCATAGAGATATAATCATATAAATATAACTTTTGAGAGGCCATCGATTTATAATAATGCATTTTCAAACCGTTTGAAAAAGAGTATAAAAATAAGAGCAGTAACAACAATAAAATAATATGAAATAAGAAAAAATAGTTGTTATACCCCATTTTAACCGGGTCAAAATAGTGTACGACATTTTGGAGATTTCTAAAGTTAATTGACTAATTTAAGAAGTCGCCACCTAATTATTTAGGGTGAATTAGGGCACCTAAATTGATTAAAGTCATTGTCTAAAATTAACTTCATTTTAAGGTCTACTAAACATGAGAATCTAGGTAAGGGTTCAACTAATCTAAAGGGAAGGGATGAGGCATCCTTTAAGATCCATTAAAAATGGTTAACCGACCGAACTTAATTAATTAGGCTAAGTATAAAAATAGAATATTAGCATAAGAGAGTGTTTGGATAAAAAATAGTTTAAAAGAAAATGTATAAAATTTTATGTCTAAACTAGCTTACATGGACAAATTTAAGTCAAAATAAATCATTCCTTGTTTTGTCAAATCCATGGAAACAAAGTTATTGCCAAGAAAACTTGAAAGTTCGAAATAAAAGATACTAAAGTAAAATCATTTTTAACTCACAATCATAGATTTATAACTTCATTTTTAGAAAGTTTGAAACTAAAAGGCTTAGAGTATAGACTCGTCATGACCATAATAAAAATAGTAATTTCAAATTATGAAAATAACA
>NW_006239074.1:644425-645730 GCF_000226075.1 Solanum tuberosum | reverse complement strand
GGGCTAGATATTGATTGTTGTAAAAAAAAAAAAAAATGTAGAGTAAAATTACAAATAAAGTCATGATAAAGTAAAAATAAAATAAAGGTAAGTGAGAAATAAAGCCGTGTGGTTGATGACTGTGGAGCCGTGGGGCCAAGTAATGTCTTCAATTGTCTTTGAAGGCCTTTGTTGATTCCTGTAAAATTTAAAATAAAGTCGTTAAAGTAAATAAAGTGAATTATAAATGTATTTAATAAAGTAGAAAATAAAATTAGTGAAGTTGTTCGATTGTTGTTGATGTCGATGATTGTAATTGGTTGAAAGTCGCCTCTAATCTTTGATATTTAAGCCCTGATGCACAATTTGGTGGATCTAGTGGCGCATGTAATGGACTTAATTCCTATTCAATAAATAAAGGGGATTTTACCTGCAAATTTTGGGTAAAGATGTTAGTAAGAATATAAAATCATGATGAATTAAAGAAATAAAGTCAGAGATAAAGTAAAATTAAAGATGTGGTCATTTGGCTTATTCAGGCGAGGTCCTGGAGGCAAATGATGACTTTAATGTAATCCAGTAGGTACTTCTTGTATCCTTGTTGTTCCTGCACTCAAAGAAAAATTCTTAGTTGGGAGGGGGTGTTGATTCGTGTTGACTTAAAGCTTGACTTTGTTGGCCCTCCATCCATCCTATTTGCTCAGACCTTGTGATCTCCGTTTGAGACTTGGTAGATGAGCAATAAAACATATGTCTTATAAAATGAAAATAGAAATAATCATTTGAAAGAGATATTTGCTAGAGTAAAAAAAAAAAAAAAATGTAAGTATATGTTTATAAGTTGTAAAAAAAATAATTTCTACCAACTCTTAGATTGTGACAATTTTGAAACAAAATGAATGTCCTTTGTCTGTTATACTTCTTGTCAGGTAGAAGCCTATTGACAATATCCGGTCATTCCTTGACCATATTTTCCAGAATCTGCCCCAGTGTCTATTTCAGAAAAAGTATGCTAAATTTATGTTGTGATGAGACCGAACCTTATATAGGTTGCCTACGTATCTCGCCAAGAGAATCAGGTCAGAACGTAGTTCAAGTACATAGAAATGATTTGGAATTTTCTAATAAAGGGACCGAATCCGATTTGGACTGCCTACATATTCCACCAAGGAAATCAGGCCATGTGTAGTTCAAAATTACATAAATAGTAAAAGAATTTTGAATTTTTAGCCTAATGTGACTGAACCGTATATGGGTGGCCTACGTATCCCACCGAGGGAATCAAGTCAGGCGTAGTTCTCCTAATACAAATAAGAAAATTTAAAA
>NW_006239074.1:642447-643475 GCF_000226075.1 Solanum tuberosum | reverse complement strand
TATTCAACTTATTAGTAATTTAGAAGCTCAACGAAATAAATTAGAAGAAAGAAGGGACAAAATTTGGTGTCAACAGCTTGCCCCTCTTTGACCGGAGACGATGAAAGAGTTTTCGGGCAAAGAAGTTGACTAACTAACCAATTTTGTCTCGACCAACATATATAGGCACATGAAGAGTTTGGGAGGAGTGATACTAAAGGAAATTTAGCCTCGAGGGATCATAAAAGGAGTTAATTGAGTTGAGATGCAACAATGGTTATGAAAGAAAAGTTTGGATAACCAACTTTCACGTGTTCGTGGAACGTAGGTGGAGACGAGTTCGAGAATAGATCCTTGACCTTTGCTAGCGAGTTTGATATTCCTCTTCAGCAAATTTGCCCCAGTTCACTGCTAAGAAAAAGTTCCACGTTGTGATGCATCCTTTTTTATGTCGTTCGCACCGTATTCAACACATGTATTTTTTCTTTGACCTTTGTTAGAAAGCTAAAGTTTCTCCACAAAATGCCCCAGTTTACTGCTAAGAGAGAGTTCCACGTTGTGATGCGTCTTTGGTTGCTTTAGACTATTTTTCCTGAAACTCGTGTTAAAATTTGTCATTAAGGTGAGAGATAAAATTAAAGTGTAAGAACGTATAAATGAATGGTAATATATGTATGTGTGAGAATGGTATGAAGTCGTGTGACTTATGAAAGGCGTATGGCCAAATACTGTCTCTAGTTGTATTTAGAGACTTGGTAAATAAAGATGTCTCTGATTGTCTACAGAGACTTGATGTTGAGAGCCGTCTGGCTTATGATGATGAGCTCGTATGACCAATTGGTATCTCCGTTTGTGTTCAAAGATATAATGGCATATGACGTCTCTGGTTGTTTTCAGAGACTTGATGATGAATGATGTCTGTAAAGTTTAAGGTAAAGTCATTAAAGTAAGTAAAGTAGATTAAAGTAATTGGTAAAGTAGTGAATAAAGTAAGAGTGTAGCCGTTTGGCTTATGCAAATGATGTAGATAATGTCTCTGGTTGTCTTCA
>NW_006239074.1:630564-635235 GCF_000226075.1 Solanum tuberosum | reverse complement strand
AAAAACTCCCTTTTGTAAAGGTATATGGATGTATTTATAAGTGAATACAAAGGTTATGGTTTTTGTTGGGCGGGAATCTGGAGTTTCAGATTTTTGAACATTGGTCAAGAAACGCATTCAAACTTGAACGTTGGAAATTTGGACGATATTGACAATCTTCACGTGATTGAGACAGACGAACGAAAATAGAGACAAAAATCAAGCATGAGAAGAGAAACGACAACTTCTGTACATGGTTGATAAACTTTTCTTTTGCTGAAAATGGGAGGAGGCGTGGGAATGAGCTGTTGTGCTGAGAATTTTGAATTAGGGTTGAAGGTGTGAAGGGTATTTTTGGATTATTGATAAATTATATGGGCTGGCTGATCATTTGGATTAATGGGTAGATGGGCTGCTACGTTTGGTGCTGGAAATTGGACAGATTGACATTAAATAAAAGGCTGAAAATTTGATCCATTTTGAGATTCAATTAGGCCCAACTTTCATGGCCTTTCTTTCTTTTTAATTAACTCGTTTGAGCTTCTATAATATATATTACGTAAAAGTTTAGAAAGTAAGAAACTTAAAATACATACTATTTTAAATAAGACGACATTTAAGTAATAATAGTAATATAATTTTAAAATAGGAAGATCATAAAAAAAAAATAGTGAATTATAAAGTATTCGACTTATTAGCAATTTAGAAGCTCAACGAAATAAATTAGAAGAAGGGAGGGACAAAATTTGGTGTCAACAATAGTATTGTATAATATATATATATATATATATATATAATAATAATAATAATAATAACTATGATGACAACACATAGTGTGTTAAACGAAAAATAAAAAATTACAAATGATAATCGAAGTAAGTGACTAAGAAACTACAAGGACAATGCTAATGTCAGATAAGAATGGTACATCTCGTAGAAAATCAGACTCAAACCTAACAAAATTCTTAATCTAATTAAAGAAGTTAGGCAAAATTAAAAAGGAATTGAAAAAAATGATAGTGACACAAAACTAAAATTAATGCTCAATTTGCTAATCAAATTCAGTGTTAATCAACTTTTATAAGTTTCTGTTCAAAGAAAAAAAAACTAAGTTTTTTTAGAAGTTTAGCGGTGAAAGATTCTATTTGTCAAATTTATGAGGATTGGACCGAAAATAACAAATATTATAGATCATTATTCACTACTATTATTTGTCAAATATATGTGATGCATGTGAAGAGAGAATTAACAATTGTGGTCCATGCATATATATGGTGAGACAAATTGGCAGATATTATTATTTTCCGGCGAGTTTCATATTTTAACTATTTATTATTTTTTACTTGTTTAAACTATTTTTCTTTAATTAAAAACACACTTTAATGGTGAGTTATGGCTTGAAAATGTTCATGTTTTCATTTGTCTATTTGATAGTTAAGTTAAATATATAAAATACGTTATTTATAATTATATACATCAACATCGCGTAAAAACTATATAGAATTTTACAGCTTATTGAGATAAACAGAGATGACATATTATGATATTAACTTAACACTACCTCATGAACTAATGAGAACACACAAGAACTTTTTAAGTTTTGAACTGAAAATGTCCCATTGACATGTTTAAATAAAATACAACTTAGTTTAAATATCTAAATAAAATATTCTGACAAATTTAAATAACGAACGCGATGTATTATGCCAAAAAAAAATTAGTCATAGAAAACACACCCATAGTGTATATAAATTGTGTCGTCTCAAACGAGGAAGAGCATGTGGTGGTGTCAAGGGCCGAAGGGGTAACAATAAGAGCAATAATTTGCTGTACATTAAACGTGAATTAGCACATGCCTTTTTTCCCTTTTATTGTCTTTAGTGCTCTACCCCACGTTAATGAATAAGGGGGCGGATTTAGGTTCAAATTATGATGTACGTGAATTTATGAATATTTTATATAGATATTTTTAGAATTAATTCCAATTTTTCGTTTCATATTAAATATATTTTTAAAAATATATGAAATGGAAGAGTAAATTAATTCTACTTAATTTTTTTTTAAAATGTCAGGTCAATATGAATCAAATAATATTCTAACTCACAGATTTTATAAAGACAAAATAGTGCACTTGATAAAAAATAATTTTATCTCTTTCTTTTGATAAAATATATATATATATTCGTATTTTAAAAGTTCTAAATCCGCATCGATTTGGTTGGACTTTTTTAAGATAGAGACTCTTGAATGACCACATGTATGGCATATGAGATATAGAGAGATTCTATTAGTGTTTGATCACTTTCAAGTTATGCAATTTATTCTGATTTCTCTGCTACGCCTTTTTGTCTTATTAGCTCATCAACGATAGGTACCGTAGTCACATTTAGAATGGTCGATAGAACATTTTCGTCAAAAAAATTATATTATATATATTAAAAATTGTACAAAGTTTATATGTTAAAAGTTATTTTTCATACATATGTATGTTAAATTTTGAACATTCTTAATGAAATCTCTGTCATCACCATTGTCAACTACATATATATACTACTTTATGTTTTTTTATTTCTAGCTAGCTGCTTTTTAATTGATGAGAAAAGTTCATATATCTAAATTTCACCCAAAAAAGAGTATTTCAATAATTTTAATTACTTAGACTAGACGACGTATGATTTTAATTGATGAACGTGACTTTTTAAATGAAGATGAGAATCCTTTTTCTTTTTCTGGGTGCTGGTTTTTCTTTGGGGGGGGGGGGGGTTGTTGATTAAATTTAAGTCACACTGATTATATGGTGGACCTGTTAATTAATGTTTCTTTTTAATGGGCCAATTAAAATATTTGACTCGAATCACAGTATGAGAATCAAAATATCTAATATTCAGCGTGATTCACATATAAAAACTTCATTCAACCTTAAATCTACATATTTAAAAATTATATATATAAAATATTATAAGTAGAAAATTATCTAGATGATAAACATTTCGTACTGCGTATGCAGTTTCAGGAAGGAGTAAAAAAAAAGTTACAATAATTAATGATAAAAAATATATATTAAAAAAATTATGATTAAAAATATATTCTTTAATTGCCCAAAAATATTTGAAAAGTTTTTAAAATTATGATAAAAAAATATTCTTTTAACTATTCAATAGTAAGATAAATAAATTAAAGGGAGGGGTGTAATTTCATTTTTATAAAACAAAAACAATCAATTTTTGAAATGGACCCTCGACAAATAAAAGAAATGTTGCATAGATCTTCTTTACTTGAATTTAATATTATGTAGCTCAAAGTTATTTGGATCTTTCAATATAATCCAAAGAATTATGTTTATAATTTTGATTAATGTTTTAAGAAATTTACAACCAATTGAATTTTCAGCTAGCAGAGTATTTTCAACTGAAATTCTGAAATGAAAGTAACATGTAGTTCTGTTGTAACAATATATTAATTATTAATTTCCTGAAATTGCGTGTGAACCCATGTGCAATATATATATATATATATACACTCCTCCATTTCAATTTATTACCCGGTTCGAATTTTGAGAGTTAAATAATTTAATTTTGATCATAAATTTTGATATAAAATTCTAAAGTTTTTTAAAATATATTTAAAAGATATAAAAAAAATTACGGAAAGAATTAAAGACTTATTTGAATATCTAAATTGAAAAACAACAATACAACTACATATCTAGTGAAATCCCACAAATGAACGCAGACCTTACACCTAGCTTGTAGAAATAGAGATATTATTTTCGAAAGACTCTTAATTCAAGTATAACAAATTTCGATATAAAGACAAAGAAGTTAATGATATCCAAATTCAAAAAGTATCATATAAATTATAGATTGAGATATTGGAGTATATATATTCCAAGGAATTGCGTATCACATGCTTAAGGTTATTTAATTAAACAATCATAACACAAATCCAAAAAAAGTATCCAACATTGACTTGAGACAAACACTATAATATGAAGTACAAATCACTATTCTAATCTTTGCCATTATTTGCTTGAAAGCAATTAATATATATCCTTTCATTTTCTCCTTAAAAAACTAATTAAAAAAAGTGTACTTGTCATTAGGTAGGTCTAAAACCACGTTACAAGCAACAAGATAATTAATCATAATGATTTAGAGCTAACTACTCTTAAGAAAATCATCACAATCGTATCGTAATATACGGTATGTGGAATTTCATGTGAATTAGCAAGGATCAGCTTGCAAGACTTGAATATTAGCAAAGTAATATATATCGTAAAGAACCAGAGACGAGGTAAGAATTTTAATTTTATGGGTTATGAATTTTTATGATGACAATTTCAAGTGTTAATAACAAGATTATAAACTTAATATTTGTACATATTTGATAAACTTTTTAATATAAATACACTATTTAAGCAAAAATTATTGAGTTCAGTCGAACCCGTGCATGAACTTCTAGCTCTGCCAGAACGAATGAAAAGAATCTTGATATATAATATATAATCCTGCATAATCTAAAACGTTATAAGTTTTGATACGTAAATCAAATAATACAATACAAGCAAACTTAATTTGCTAGATATATTCATGGGATAAGGGTCTGAAAAATATCTCAACTTTGGTCGGATTTGCTGTTGCGATACTAAACTTTCATGAGGACCTATTACCTCCCTAGACTAATTAATACCGC
>NW_006239074.1:613441-630162 GCF_000226075.1 Solanum tuberosum | reverse complement strand
ATTAAATAGTCTAGGGAGGTAATAGGTCCTCATGAAAGTTTAGTATCGCAACAACAAATCCGACCAAAGTTGGGGTATTTTTCAGACCCTTATCCCTATATTCATAGTAATCCAATTGTTCACCATGTATGTATCGTCATTACACAGTTACAAATTACGACTAACATAATTAAAGTGATTAATACAAATTAGACATAAGATTCCCAATATAAAAATATTTGTGATATAAAATATGAAAAGAGAATGACATATGTTTTTTTATATAAGAAGATTTGATCAAACTAGTCACTAGTCAGATTACGTATTAATATATATCCATAAAGCCATAACTTTAGGATC
Source organism: Solanum tuberosum (assembly GCF_000226075.1). Lineage (NCBI taxonomy): Eukaryota > Viridiplantae > Streptophyta > Magnoliopsida > Solanales > Solanaceae > Solanum > Solanum tuberosum. The sequence continues at coordinate 629,823 of NW_006239074.1, read as the reverse complement.
AACTCTGACATAGTAAACCAAACATTAATAGTGAAACAAAAAAATGGACTACATTAATGTCACTAATTAAATTTTGAATAATCGATTTACTGTTATAAATTTTCTTAACTATTTCTCTTCAATATCATTGTAGTGAAATGATAAGTTTTTTTTCATTCTTAATCAGATGTTTCAAGTTCAAGTTTTGAATATGAAAACATCTTTAATAGGAAACGTTTTACTCTTCAAAATAAGATTTTCCAGTATAAAACTAAATTAGACCCTAGAACATATATGAAACACCGAGTGAGAAATCAAAACGAAAAAAGAATATTCTCTCTAATATTTACAAGTAATTTTCACATTGCAACTTGTGTAGTGAGTTTTAAGAGATTTTGAGAAAAAATGGATTGTATATAGCTAGGTGTGGTTGGTGGCACACTTTACTACAGCAATACATACATGACAAAGCATGAGACAATTTATGACATAAAAATGATCATGAATAAATCCACTAACAAATAGTGATGTTCACATGTGATTTTTTCAGGTTTTATTCCTTTCTAAGAAACTTTTTGTACATTAGCCTAAAGTTTACTAAAGATAAGTTTAGCACACAGAGCAAATCTTTTGTTTTTATCCATCCAATTTGGTAAAATAGATACTGTATGATATATATGTATCCAATAATTTCATGTTCATACAACCCTAGTACATAATCACTGATGAGAAGAAATTAACAAATAATAAATGGACACTTTGAAGTAAGTTGATTGTAGAAGACTAACTTCGTAGCTCACTTAGATCAATCAGTGAGTATTGGCAAACTTTCCTTCCTTCTGTTTTCAGGGCGGAGACTGTTTCTATCTTCGTCGAACTGCCTTGACGAAATTGAGACAATAAGAACTAAATTTCAAAGTTTACTTTTGTATTGTTTTTATAACAAAATTAAATTGGTGTATGTGGTAGGAGCAAGGGAATAAGGATTATAAGATGGAGAAATCGAACCTTCCAAGGTGAAAGTTCAAATATTCAACCAACTGAGTTACTAAATTTCTCGTTTACTTTTGTATCCACCTATATTTATATATACATAATAAATACTTCATGAAAAACGTAGGTTGTATTGTATTTATTTGACAACATTAAAAGGATTATTGTGTGGTCCTCCTCACATTATTGAGGCTTTCCTACGATGGAAACAGTCTGGCAAAATAATTGACAATATTCATATTTTTATATAAAGGACTGAGAAAAATTGACATCATTTTTTTTTGTTTGCTATTATATATGTGTATTCCAGTTTTGTGTCAACCAGCTTTCATAGCTCAGTTGGTTAGAGCACCCGTTTAGTAAGCGGGAGGTCTTGAGTTCAACTCTCAATGAAAGCATTTTTTATTTTATTTGTCAAAAAATTCTGGTAAAGCTACATTTGTTCGAGGGAAGTCAATTGACATATGTAAATTACATCGTATAAATAAGTCAATTTTTTTTTTATGCATATATACTATACGTTGAATGGCCTTTTAGTGAAAATTATGGCCTTGTCATTGCTCGAAAGGCTAATTCTCAATGAAAATGCAGGCCTGCAAATGTTTATGCTTTTTTTTTTTTGGCATAATACATGACCTTTAACTTGGCTTCAACGAACAATTATGCCCTCCAACTTTGAATGTGCACAAGTAGGCACTTAAACTTGTATAAAATAAAACAAGTAGACACAAGTGTCCTACGTGGCACAAGACACGTAGTACGCCATGTAGGACACAAAATTGTCATGTAGGACAAATGTATCAATTTGCTCAATTTTATACAAGTTTAAGTGTCTACTTGTGCACACCCAAAGTTAAAGGTCATAATTGCCAACTGACGTCAAATTAAGGTCATGTTTATGCATTATGCCTTTTTTTTTCCTAGTAACTACCATCATTTGATCTGAACAAAAAGGTTTACCTTGTCTCTTACACAATGAATACTAATTTGAGATAAACTAAAGCACCAAAACTGCAGAATTTAGAATTTGCTTCTCAACACACGACTAAACACATGTTTTACATGAACAAGTTGGGCTTAGTTGCTTTGTATGTGGTCTCGAGTTTCCTACTCAGTGGCCTGATTTTCTTGAACACCAAGGGGAACTTGATCTTGGAGTCATGGAACTGCTTTGTGCTCTCCCCCTCTTGCAGAGCTTAGCTGGAATGGTGGCCGTCTTTATGATCTGGATGCAGTGATGGTGAGCGAACTCTGTGACGAGAAGCCATCTCAGTGTACATCTGCACCATTCAATGTGGTGTCACGGTACATGTTATGGTATCCCGTTCTACTTTGGTAACGGAGCCAAATACCATAGTTCTTGATTTTTGTTGGGTACTTCTCATTAATAGCCAGCATCTGCCCGTTGCTCTTCTTAAGTTTCCTCAGAAAATACCAGAACTTGGACTTAGCACGAACTTCATTGGTAGCCCATAGCTTCATACGATAAATCTTGGGATGCTAATCTGATTCAGATGGCAAAGCTCTCCCAACAACCTGATACTGATGGAACTTGTAATTCACCATTTCTGCACAGCTATTCCCTCTGTAACGCTTCTGAATACCAACCAAATGTTTATGTAATTTTTCTTATTGCACAATATGATACATCCCAACTTTGTGCATAAAATACAGCCAATAATCAGGGCAGAAAAAATTGGTCTAGTTTACCCCCAATAGTTACCCTTGACTTGCTTCATATCAGCTAAACAATGTTAAGCTATAACAAAAGTTCAAGTTTCACATGATTCTTTGCACAAAATCACAAAGAACTCTTCTATTACTGGACATCAAAGACACGAATCACAAGCATTAAGGAAAAAGAAAGACACTTGATCACAAGACAATTTCTGAAATATGTTGTCTGTTCTTTCTAACGGACAACAAAACAACAACAACAACAACCGAATATAATCATGTTCAGAAATGCCGGTTCTTGTTCAAATTGACTTACCTAAGTCAAAGTAGTAACTGACTCATAACTCTTTCGAACAAAATTTCTAACTAGTATGTACCATGTGACACTATTGGGAATGAACCCAACAGCTATGCCTCTAGTAAACAGGGTATAAGCATCATCAAGCATGCGCATTTTACAATAGGAAGAAATCAAGGTGTTATAAGTGATAGTATCAGGACAAACTCCTTCAAGTTCTAATTTTTCAAAGAGGTTCTGAGCTTCTCGAATTCGACCATTGTTACAAAGGCCATTTATTAGACTGTTATATGTGACTATATCAGGTGTCAATCCACGATGTATCAGGTCTCTCAGAAACTCAAGGGCATTTTGAACCTTACCTATTCTACAAAAGCCGTTGATCAAGATGTTGCACGTTACATGATTAGGTTTTGATCCCTTTCTCATCATTTCTTCAAAAAGTCCTAATGCTCTCTCAACTGCTCCATCATTGCAAAGTGCTTTTATGAGGCCATTGTATGTGATCTCATCAAGGGGACATCCTCTGAATAACATATCATTTACAAGCTTAAGCGCCTCTTGGGTTTTACCTTTCCTCAAGAAAGCATGAATCAATGTGTTGTAGGTAACTGTATTAGCAATAACTCCTTCCTGGAACATATCTCGGTATATCCCCAAAGCTTCATCCATCTTGTCAATCTTGCAAAAGCCTAAAATCAAAGCATTGAATGTAAAAATGTCTGGTTTACAGCCGTTGCTCGACATATCACCAAAAATTTCCAATGCCTGTTGGATCATTCCTTGTTTACTCAAAGCTGATATAAGAGAGTTATAACCCATTATATTTAGGCTGAGATTTTTTGCTGACATCTCAGTAACAAGGTCATGAGCTTCCTGTAGGCGGCCAGCCTTGGAGAAGCCATCAATCAAGGTGGTGTACGTAATTGCATTGGGCTGGATACCTTTGGATGACATTTCATTTACAACTTCATGAGCCGAAGACAAAATTCCCTTCTTGCAAAGACCTCGAATTAGAATGTTGTATGTATAAACATCTGGTTGATAACCTTTAATCAACATGTTCTCATTCAGAATGGTTTTTGCTTCATCAACTCGTCCATTAGTCACATAGCCATTGATCAACGTATTAAAGAGGACATTATTCTGTTCAGGTGCTTTGTTGAGAAGAACCTTTGCTTCATCTACTCGCCCTGTTCGACATAAAGCATGCATCAGAATTCCATAAGTTATAGCATCGGGGGTGAAACCTCGAAGAAGCATCCGATCAACCAGTTTTGCAGCCTCATGAATCCTATCAGCTCGGCAAAGCCCATGGATAATGTCATTGAAAGTATTGACGTCGGGTATGCAACCCATAAGAAACATCTCCTCCAAAAGTTTTAACGCATCATTTACCCGATTAGACTTTGAAAGTGCATGAATAAGAATCTGGTAAATCACTGAATTTGGTACACACCCATGTTTTGTCATGTCTCTGAGAAGTGAACAAGCAGAGTCTACCTCATTGACTATACATAATGCTTGTATCACCCGAGCAAACGTGAATACAGAAGGAGAAATATCTTTCCCCAACATTTCATAAAATACATTTGGAGCAACTTTGGGACAATTTCCGGCTAACAGAATATCCAACGCTTGATTGTATGACTTAAAAGTGGGTTTACAAGAGAAAGTATTCCACATATCCAGAAGTATTCTAGTTGCTTGCCCTGGTAAACCAGCTCTTCCGTAATGCCTCATTATCATAATAAAGAGGGACTCTTTGAAAACTGCCCCTTCATCTTTCATCTGTAATAACAATCTATCTATAATCTTAAATTCCTTGGCAGCCCCAAGTTTATCAATTAAAGTATAGTAGACATCAAATGAGTGGCAATAGCTCGTTTGGCTACTGGCCCACTGGAATAGCTCCATTGATGTTGGTACATCCAAAGGGAGTGCCAATAATTTATTGAGCTGATACGGGGTAATTTTATTGAGTGATCTTTGGAGTTGTTTGAAGTCAAAAGGCTTAAGCAATCTTTCCCATTCATTCTCAGACTCCGACCCATCGCCCCTTGCTTTAGCATTATCACCCTTGTCATCAGTCACACAAGTACAAAATGCAAATGTAGGGTTCCTATTCAGAGATCCTAGCTCTTCACGTATGTGAATCAGAAGTTTCGACCTTTTTAGCATACCTTCAAATGAGCAGTGCAGAAATTTCAGAACTTAGCCATTACATGTGATTCGAGAACTTCTTCAAGAATTGTCATGATAGCTTCTCCAATTTGGTTTATCAGTAACCAAATTTAAGCTCCATCATTGTAAGCAGAGACATTTCTTTACTTGGAATATTCAACAATAAGATGATACACCAACTTCAGATTGATACAAAAATACAAATGTGTTTAATAGAAAAAGCAGACACGGGAATTAGGGTCCCAGTGTTCCACAGCATTTTCCAGTCATAAAGACTTAAAACCAAACAATATACTTAAAATAGAAATTAAAAACAATCGCAGAATAATGATTTCTTAGTATCAAACTAGATAGGTATGGCCCGTGCTAGCACAGGCCCAACATTTATTAGTTTTAAGGTGAAAGGCATCTGGTTGTTATTTTTAGACTGTTTTTTTTTAGAATATTGATAAATTATTTATTGTTTAGCATTGACTCAAATTTCAAACAACTATTTGTCTATCTGAGTTTTAAGTTTTAAGTCATATTGTTCTGAAGTTCAGTGTTTCATGTGCAAAATTTCATAATTCTATATTCTCATGTTCATTTTTTTAGTTTAATATTTCAGATGAGTTCAATTTTTCAGTTCAAATTTCAAGAGATTGTATCCCTAAATTATGTATTTTCACTTCAAAACTTCTAATTGCAACTTATCAGTATAAAGTATTAATCAAAACTTAACATTGTCAATTTTGCTATTCTAAGTTTCGATTTTTCAGTTCAAAATTTAGAACATTATTATCCTAAGTTTCAGTTTCCAATTCAAAACATCACGACATTGTCATAAATATTAGTTTTCCAATTTAAAATTAGGATATTATATCCTTATGTTTGATCTTGAAACTTTCATCATGTAGCTCAAACTTCATGATTTTAATATCAATCTTCAAACTTGTGCAAAATAAGGCTACAGAATAAGGCTTAAAAGGGGGGGAAATGATTCAGACAATAATTGGTTCACATATAAGGTGAAAGGACGGCCACACTGGTTGAGGTGTAGAGGAGGTGGGAGTGAAGTGAGGATAATTAAGAAGCCAATTGACCCAACTTGTATGCCAGCTCGCTGGGTACCAATTCAAAACATCATGACAAATGTCCAGACATGATTTGATTACTCACAAATTCGCAAACTTGATTGAATGGAACTGTAGGAAATCTTATTTTAGACTGCACACATATTTTAGACATCATTACAGGGTCCTTGGTATGCAATACCAATATATAGCAGAACATGTATTGATGGAGAAAGTAGTAAAGAAAAGGAAAAGAAAATTCACCTCTAACGCCAGTTGCTCAAATATATATTCAATAATTGCTCGGTACTACTCCGTCTGACTTATATCGCATCACAAGTTATTTGCTTCTGCAAATTGCTAACAACAGAAATATGCCTTACATGGAGACCAACCTGTAAAACTCAATAAATTAGGGCAACTGCATCAATAAAACAACAATAACATACTTATAAAGTGGGGTCTGAGAATGATAGCGTGTATATAAACCTTACCCGACCACTATCTTAGAAACGGCAAAATTGTTTCCAATTGACTCTCGACTAAAGGAAAAACAAGCCCGAAAAAGAAATAACAGAAGTACAAGAAACATAAGATAATAACAAAAAACAATAGATAGTAAGAGAATAGAAGTTACAATACAATAATCAAGGTACATAAAACAATAGAGAGTACCAGAAATCGAAGGACAAGAAACTACCAAAGCAATACTATGACTACTAAGATAATATTATGCTAAAAGCTACATAGATTCAGCTAGAAAAAAATGATTCCTTATATTTAGAATCTGCAACTAAAACAAAAGTATAAAACATCAATATAAAAGGTAATGATTCTTTAACATAAACAATATTTGGACTGTAATTCTTATATTGGAACTAATCAAACAATTTGTCACGGTTTTCGCAGATGAGTGTTTTACATATCAAACAGACGAATTGTTTAAGAACTATGATCAAAGTCACTAAAACACATCGTTTAACATACAAAATGGATGTTTAAGTTTTTCAGGAAATCTCGGACAAACCGTTATGTAGATTAATAAAATTTGATCTTAGGAGTCAAAACAAACTTTAAAATGACATGATGCACACTTTATTATTCCAGATTATTCAAAGTAAATATACATAACTATTGCCGTCCACATTAAGAACATAATTTGAATTCTGATGGATTCTGAACTTGTTGCCAAGCACCTTTATTTGATATTAGACCATTGATACAGGTAAAAGGAATTTAAACTTTAGGCCTAGGGAAAGCTATATCGCTCGAACTCTTCAAAAATGTCACCAGTTGCGTGTCCAGCACGGGTGAAACAGCAACAATTTTGAAAAGTCAAGTAACATAGAAAAGGGCTATCAAACCCTCTACAACAATGACTATGCCTCCACCCGAGCAAGTTGGGAGGTCGGATATAAGAGTTTTGAATGATCATGTTGTTTCATTCCAAAATGACTACTAATCCTTTACACTGGGAAAAAAACTAAACTTAGCTTCAAGAATACTCCGAGGTAGAGCCAGAGGCAAAGGCAGAGGCAGAGCTACAAGCTTGTTCACAGATTGAACAAAATGAAGTAGCTTTGGCCCAAAATTCAATAAGTTGTCTTTTCTAGAATCTAGAACTCATAACCTCAAAATCCTAGCTTCGCCTCTACTCGGCAGGATCATTTTAAAGTGCAGAATACTATATGAAGATTACTATATCCGTAAGTGGATGATATTGAAGAATCAAATTCTTTACAACTCCATTCTTGCTAAAAGAACTTGATTCATGTTTTCACCTATCTAGTAAAAAAGGAATTATTCTATAGAAGAGGAAAAAAGCAAGGTACTGTCAATGAAGTCTATGACAAACTACGCTTCGACATGTAATTAGGACTTACCTTTGAAAAATGAAAGTAAAGAACAACCTGGTGAAGAATAGTCGGCACTCCAATTTCTCTTGATGTTTAGCCAGCGAGCATACAACGTCTAGGCCTTTAGTGGTATGTACTCTGGTCTCTGGATATGCCAGCTTGATGAAGATTCAGGAAATATCAATGAAAGCTGAAATTGCAGCATTTACAAGCTCCACTAATTTAGTGAGAAATTGACGGTAATGGCATTAAAAAGATTATCTTTTTCGAGTCTGCTAGAATGTTTGATTTGGGGATTTGTTGAAAGCTTTTGCGGAGAGGTTTTAGGGAAGGGGACGTTTGGAGCTTCTGCGGACAAGGATACGAGTTCTTGAAGATTGAAAAGAGATGCAGATCCAGAAGTTGTTTCTAGAAGAAGTAGTTTTTCAAGAACAACTTCAGTATAAAAATATGTTTGGGCCCCCAAGGCCTAGCTCAAGTGGCAAAAGGTGGAGGATTTGTGGCTTAGGTCACAGGTTCAAACCCCACACCATGCAAAGCGAAGCCCAGTATTTAAGTGGAGAAGGGTAGAGGGGCGGGCCCATTATCCACCGAGTTTAGAAGGCTGTGATTGGTCCAAAGGGCGGGTCACAGACGGATTTCTCGGTTATCAAAAAAAAATAAAAAAAAATATGTTTGGTTAAAAAATATAAATTTGAAAATTACCATTCTACCCTTGGTCGTCCATTTGTTGACATTTCTATACAGTAGAAACTATTATTACGAACATAATTTACTTCACAATCGTCTGGATGAGTTTTTGTATAGTGAACACAATCAATGATAGCATCAATCTCGAGTAAATTAAATTAAATTCACAAACCACAATTCAATATCAAATCTTAATCCAACTCAATTTGCCAATCCAATTCAGTTCAACTTCAATCACGATTGTCCAAAAAATCAATTTGCTAAGAGAAAGAGGAAAACTAGTTAATTTCACCAAAAGATTAATGCGATGATTACAAATTCACAGCATATTGCTAATGTAGAGTTTTAATTCACTGCAAAAGATGTCTTAGAAAGGGAAAGAATCAATACCAAGCAAAATTCATTTTCTTTCACAGAAAATAATAGCAAAATATAGAGGATTTCCCAAACTCTTTTCCATCAGTTCTGATGCCATTCCTATCACAGAGAGGAAAAGTATTTTCCAACTCTCTTTCCTTTCATAAACTGCATAATCAACGCTCAACCACATCATGCTCCCGTCTCGCTAAAGAATCTCTTACTCTCAGCAACATCCTGATCTCTGTTTTAGGTCCTTTCTCTACTAAATCTCCTATCCTTCAAGCAGTCCTTCGTGCTTTATTTCTTATGGTTACTTTTGTTGTTTCTTGTCATAGTTGATAGCTAGTTCAATCTTTGAATGATTTATAGGTGCTATCTTTAATCCCTATCCCTATGACACTGATATAATGATTGTTGTTCAGCAACTATTCTGTTGTGAAGGCGGATAGGTCAGAGGCTGGCCAAGCTGTTGGGCCTGGGACTAAACCACAAAGAGGCCCAAGAATTAGACAGCCCAATAATAGATTTGCTTGGGATCCAAGTTGAGTAGAGTTTAAATGGTTTTTGTGGTTATGGAGGATTATGCGTATTGTGAAGAAACTGTCTCTTTCTCTCATCTTCTTTGTAGAGACTAAACTTCTCATCCCCATTCTTATCTTTATCCTTAGTTACTTGTCTTCTCCTTGTAATCCAAGTGTTGTTATTATAATTTAGCTATCAATGATTATTTATGTTTGAGTATTTGTGTTGAGAAATCGGGTTTGTTGCATATTCTAGTATTGACCACATCTTTTTCCTTTACATTAACATGCTTCCTTTCCTTTTCTTGTACTATTATCCAATTCTAGGAAAGTGTCTGCCTTATCATTTCAAAATTATAATGTCTTCCCCCTGCCTTTTTCCCTGGAGAAAGAAGAGAATCTAACGAGTTCAACTACCTAGAGAAACTTGAAAGAGAAAATCTTCCGGAATAGTATCACAAATTGTCAAGATAATAATATTTGGAATTCCTTTTCATACTCAGAATAAAGTTCAGCATTTCTGGTTCATATTAGATTGAACAGTTTTAAAGCCATGTTAGCATACTTACCCATATTTGCTGATGCATGACCACATAAAGCAAATAATCCCTCAACACTCAAGCAGTTAATATGTTGTTGTATTCCATTTTACACAAGAAACCGATAGAGATTAAACTTAAGTTTAATTATGAGTTAATGTGTGCTCAACTTGAAAATTACAACAAAAAGTGGAGGATTCCTATTCCATTTTTTCACCCTTCATTTCTAATGACATTATTCAACTATTTCAACTTCCCTAATGAAATCAAACATATACAAGCAGCAATTCAAAACCAAAAAAGTACTTTTACAAGCCTATAAATAAAACCGTTAAACGTAGGAAAGCAACACGAATTGCAATTGGAAGTATAATCCACATGAATCCCTATTACCCATTTTGCTCTAATAAAGCCCATATTGTTTCAATCAACAACAACATGCACACTGTAATCCTAATCCCACAAAGTAGTGTCTATGGAGGGTAGGTGTATAACATTACTCCTTATCTGAGGTAGAGAGATTGTTTCGTATAGTCCGTCAGCTCAGGGAAAAACAGTTCAAAAGCAGTTTGGAAAAGGAAACAGTTCAATGAATACTCAATAATTTATCTTTGAAACCAAGAAATGCAGAAAGCAACTATTACTATTTACCTTTAGCATGCATTTCCAACTCTTTAAATCTTCCAAACTCAATCCAAATTGAAAACCCCACTCTGAATCGTGGAGGTTTTAGGTCTTAATTTTGTGGGTTTCCAGTACCTCATTGAGTTGGTCTTTTTTTTTGCGATGCCTATTCTAGTGGAAATTCTTTATGGAGGAAAAGAAGTGGCTACTAGGTTTAAGGGATGAAGTTGGGTGGATATTGGGATATGTTCGCCGGGAGAGGTGAATTCACGGCGGCCGTCGCTGGTGAGGTGGGGGGCGGATGAAGGCGGTGAAGTCTTTGGGACTGATTTGTTAATAATTGGAAGTTTGATGTATGAACTGAAAGTCAAATATATTGGACACTTTAGTTCCCTCACTTTTGTTAGACTCAATTCAAACCTCCAAATCAACACAACAATAATATAAATTTCACGTCTGGGTATGCTAGAGTGCACCTCGAGAATGTAAAGATGTTGTTTTCAAAAGATTTTCGGCTCAAATACATCAACTCAAGTAAAAAAAACAATAAAAAAAACATAACAGTTAATAACGTTATAATCAAAACACAATACACAACATTAGACAAGAAAAGCTAACAAGTCATAACCTATGCACGACAAGATAACACGTCACCTCTACTAACCCAATATGCAACCTAACCCTTCAAACTCTGTAATAATGTTCTTCAATTTAAAGCAATCCAAAATAATCACAAAAATGTGATGAGTCTTTCAATTTTTATGAGAAAAAGGGGAAATTCTTGACGAATGTATGTATACAAGCTCAATACATCGATAATCTCTTAAACTTGCAATTGATACAAATTACAGTTCGAGGTATACTTGCAAATTTAACATTTGTATATATTCCGCCTTAATTATCTTATTTAATTTTATTACAAAATAATAACATATATTAAAAACATTTGTTTTTTGGTAGTTATCTTTTATTTTTGAAAAAAAAATAATGCTAAATTTTAATTTAATTCTTTAAGTGGTAAAAGTTTGATTTGGTCCAAAATACATATTCTTTTTCCTTTATAGTAAACCGTAAACGTGGGAAGTTATACTTTTTTTAAAATAAAAAATTGAACTAAAAAACCGTGTTTTTAGTTTTTTTTCCTTTTCTGTTTGTAATTTTTATTTTCCGATTTTAAGTTAATTTAATAATAAAAAATTATTATTATTATTATTGTTATTATTATTAATTATTATTATTACAATTTCAGATTTTATATTAATTTTCCAAATTGATGCCAACTTATTCCTTAAAATTCTCAAATGACTAACGTGTTGATATTTTTTTTTTGAATTTTTATTTTTAGTTAAATTTTGAAAAAACAATAAAAAATTAAAGTAACTGTAAAATTTTAATTTTTTTAAAAGCGGTAAAAACTGCTTTTTAGTGAATTAATAATTATTCTTATTTTTTCATTTTTTAAAAAATAAATAATATTAGTAATTTATTATTTAATTCTATTACATATAATTAATAATTTATAAGTATTTAAAATGCATGCTTTTTTGTGGTGCTGACATGTGACACTTTTTCTTCTCCTATTATATATAGATAAATATTTGGCTATTTGCACAACATTTCAAAGAGGCCAATAATCAAACATTAGCCTTTCAAAAGGCTACTCCTCGTAAATTTTCGCCCTTCGTGGATTACAAAGCCTTAAAAGTACAGGTTGGGCCTTCCCTAAGTTCATTTCAAGTTTCAACCAAAAATTTCTACTTTGGTTATTTGACATTTCAAAAGCAATTATGTATGAAAAAACTAGCGGTGTATGTGGGTGTCGATTGGAGAGATGTTGGCTAATGGTGGTGTTGTGGAAAGTAGCTACGGCCTACGGGTGATGGTGGTAGATGACAGTGATAACTAATGATAGTGATAAATAATGATGATAGTTGACGATATATAGTGATTATGATTATCAGTTGAATGTAATGATGGATGATAGTGATGATTGTAAATGATGACTAGTGATGATACCAGTTGATTACGAGATAGCTATTATGAATAGCATGTGATGGCAGTTAATAATGGTATACCCATTTGTTATATTTCTGATTCACTTATAATTCTGCTCTTTCACAATACTTGATTAATTGGAAAATGTTATATAATTTCTCACAAGTAATTGGAATCAATCATACCAGGCATCTTAATTCAGTGTTTATTTTGGGTAGTTTGGTATAGTTTTTCTTCCCTTATTTAACACATTATTTAGAAAAAATTAGGAGTTTCTTTTGATATTCAAATCTCATAATACTTATTTGTATGTTGTCATAAAAAAAATTTAACCCATCTATAAGACTAATTATCATATACCATACCTTATGTAGGTTATTTGGTGATTAAATTATGATATATTCCAACTAATTAGTGCTTTTTCTAAACACAGGTCTACTTGGGTTGTTTTATATTTTGTCAAATTCACAACTGCTTATCTCAAATTGAGATTTGAAAGTTTGTATTCCAATTAAACATGTATTCACTATTGAAATGATTTATAAACAAAAACAAAAATAAAACCCTTTAGATATGGCAACATTTTAGTTTTGAGGTTTCAATTACTATATCTTCTGTTCAGAGGCGAATACACTTGCATAGGTAAGGATATACGTGCACTTTATTAACTTCGAAAAAAATTATGTATATATCTGCATATATTTTGAGGAACGAATATATATATATATATATATATATTCAACTGTGCATCCTTACAACAGAAGTGCACCTTGGGGCGTTCATTGAAGCTGCTTCTTCCATAACCGTTACCCCAGGTAGATCTCATAATCTTTGACCTATATATTTGTATCTTCGCTACTGCTCACAACACTATGATCAATTAAATACGATATTATTCCTCAATTATCATTGAAAGTTTTACTAACTCCTACATTAAAATAATGATGTCTCCGCAATCTTCAAATCCGGAATTTCCTCATTAAATAAGTTAAGAAGCATTATTTGTGCACAAAAAGCATATGCTCTGAGAAAATTCGACCTCATCTTTATTGCTTCTAGGCTCTAACTAGCTAGCTTGTTATAACTATTCCTCAATTTCCAACTTACTATTGCCCTTATGGTCCATTTCAAAGTTAAATCAAATAAATTGTGATGAAAATTACACCAAATATTTGGCATATAACTGGTTAAAAAGTTAAATGATTCGTTTTTCTTAATTTCTAATTAATGTTCTTTACGCAAAGAAGTTAGGTGAAAAACGCAAATAAAATAGCCTTTGTTCCTATTTTGTGTATGAATATAAGTATTTTGAGTCATTTTCTACTTTATTTGCTTTGACTAAACAAACATTTTTAACTTTAAGGGGTCGTTTGGTACAAAAATGAATAACGCTGGGATTAGTAACGCAGGAATTAGTAGTGCAGAGATTAGTAACGCAGGATTTATTTTTATCAAGTGTTTGATTCATTATTTCCCACCTCATCTTGTGTCTGGACTAAAATTCTATTAAAAATTTCTTTCCAATTATACCCTTGATTTATTATAAATTTGGGACAATGTAGATAATTGCCAAATAATATTTTTTTTAAAATAACCTTCTAACTAGATAGGAGAAGAACACTTTTGTTTTCATGTTTGCAATTTTTTCACTTGAATTATTTGAAGGTAAATAATTGTCATCTTAATAAATTGATCACTCACAAAATGTCAAGTTTAAATTAAAAAAAAAGAAAGATAAAACATCTATTTTTAAAATAAAAAAGATGATAAACAATAATAAAATTGGATAAAACATCTATATTTACACATAAAGATTGCAAATAATTAAAAAACATCTCTCTATATATATATCAGATCCTGCGGCTTTTAAAGATGTTAGTGGGGGAGGAATTCTTTAGGTGATTGTTATTTATTAGATATGTTCTCTGTCCAATAAAATATATTTTACGTTAATTTAGAAGTTCATAATCAATTCTACACATATGGTTATTTTGCAGAGAGTTGTGGGATGATACATACTCAAGAGTGGCATATTACTCTTCAATGTTTAATTTCATTTTCTTCATAAAATTTTGGTCAAATACCTCAACTTTTTGAAATATATATATAAAATAAAATAAAAAATCAAAATGATTTAAGGGATATTTTTATTTTTACATAGACTTAATAATACATTCAATTAAGATCACGAACATCATCTGGTCTTATATTTATCTTTTTAATTAGTAAATATTAAACAAATCACATTTCAAAATATTATATTGGATTTATTTAGTAACAAACAACTTTCTCTAAATAATTTATAAGCTAATTTATTTAAATAAATTTACTAGTACAAATATAAAATATAAAATAAAAAATAAAAAATAACAAAATAATCAAAATGATTTGAGGGATATTTTTGTATTTACATAGACTTATCCCATGGTATTATATCCAATGTATTACTAATACCTCCAAATGGAAGGTATTAGTAATACATCCTATAATACCATGTAGTATGTATAACTAATCCATGGATTAGTTATACATAGGCCTAAAATCCTACCAAACATAGTACTAAATAGTACCATACATAATACATGGATTATTTCTGTTAATACTTCCTACCAAACGACCCCTAAGAGTTCAAATCTTTAGGACTTTGTGTTGAATATAATTTTTATCTTTGAAGTTCTCATTTAATAAGATTTCAGATCTCGACGTTTCATCTTTTAGGTAACACTTTAATCTGATTAGAAAATAAAGTTGGCTAGCTATCAACATATTTAAATTGTGTATTGGGATCTGTGAATATATATATTCAACTGTGCATCCTCACAACAAAAGTGCACTTTAGGGCGTTCATTGAAGCTGCTTCTTCCATAATCATTATCCCAGGTAGATCTCATAATCTTTGACCTATATATTTGTATTTTCGCTACTGCTCACAATACTATGATCAATTAAATACGATATTATTCCTCAATTATCATTGAAAGTTTTGCTAGCACCTATATTAAAATAATGATTTCTCCGCAATCTTCAAATTCGGAATTTCCTCACTAAATAAGTTAAGAAGCATTATTTGTGCACAAAAAGCATATGCTCTAAGAAAATTCGACCTTATCTTTATTGCTTCTAGGCTCTAGCTAGCTAGCTTGTTATAACTATTCCTCAATTTCCAACTTACTATTGCCCTTATGGTCCATTTCAAAGTTAAATCAAATAAATTGTGATGAAAATTACACCAAATATTTGGCATATACATTGGTTAAAAAGTTAAATGATTCGTTTTTCTTAATATCTAATTAATTAGGTTTTTTACGCAAAGAAGTTAGGTGAAAAACGCAAATAAAATAGCCTTTGTTCCTATTTTGTGTAAGAATATAAATCTTTTGAGTTATTTTCTACTCTATTTGCTTTGACTAAACAAACATTTTTAACTTTAAGAGTTCAAATCTTTAGGATTTTATGTTGAATATAATTTTTATCTTAGAAGTTTTCAAATCTCGACGTTTATCTTTTAAGTAACACTTTAATCTCATTAGAAAATAAAGTTGGCTAGCTATTAACATATTTAAATTGTGTACTGGGGTCTGTGAGAAATTTGTAGCAGCACGATCTCCTCTTTC